>NC_056734.1:422442895-422600395 GCF_019279795.1 Protopterus annectens | reverse complement strand
CATTCTATAGTTATGTCAAGAATCTAAATGGCAATGCTCAGATCTGCTCTGAGCTACAACAGAATGGCATTAAATATACTGATCCCAAGGATATTGCCAATGTCCTGGCAGATCGATTTAGTGCCAATTTCACCCCCCTCTCACCCCCTAATTGGCCCATCTCAATACCAAAAGATTGCCAAATTCCGGTAAGCATGGCCACACAGGTAGAAACCGCACTCTCCAAAGCTAAGAATACAGCATGCATGGGACCAGATGACATCCCAGGCTGTGTACTATATGAATTACAAAGTGAACTGGCACCTCACCTAAGGGTCATGTTTAATCGTAGCCTCACCTCAGGCTTTGTGCCCACTGAGTGGCGCACAGCTGCAGTTATCCCACTCCACAAGGGGGGATCCACCTTGGATCCCGGGAACTACCATCCCATCAGTCTGACAAGCCTGATCTGCAAGGGCATAGAACGCATTATCATGGAACTTATAAACAAAGATATTAGCAACCTTCAAACACTGGACCCCACCCAGTTTGGGTTTGTGAAGGGCCGATCTTTTCTCCTGAATCTGATTGACTTCTTTGAATCAGTCTCCAGAGCTGTGGACGAGGGTAATGCAGTCCACACAGCCTATCTGGACCTCGCCAAGGCCTTCAACACCATCCCCCACTCTGGAATCATTGATAAACTTACTAAGCTGGGCATAAATCCCTACATCACTTGATGGGTTGTCAACTGGCTTACTGACAGAACCCAGACTGTAAAAGTAACTGACTCCAAATCCAGCTCCAGACAAGTGACAAGTGGAGTACCTCAGGGTTCAGTCCTGGGACCACTCTTGTTTGGCATCTACTTCTCTGAAGTACAGGCCAACACTAAGGGACTCTGGCTAACAAAGTTCGCAGATGACTGCAAACTGGGAGCCATTACTGAATCCCCAAATGATGTGGATATTCTACAAAAGGGCCTTACCGAAATAGATGCCTGGTGCCAGAGCCATGGGTTCAAGCTTAATGCCAAGAAATGTATAGTTATCCCCTTTAGAAAAAAACATGTACCCATGAATTACCACATAGGTGGCAGGAAACTAAACATCGAAAGTGTGATGAGAGACTTAGGGACACAGGTGGACAGCGGTCTCACTTTCGATAAACACATCGCCACAACAGTCTGGAAATCCTTCTATGTGGCACACCTCATCACTAAGGGCTTTTCATCCAGAAAAATGGAGGTCATTGTCCGACTGTACTCATACCTCATTAGACCCATTATAGAGTATAATGCCCCGTTTGGTATGTACCTCACAAGACATCTGCAACAACTGGAAAGGCCACAGAAATACCTCACTAAAAGAATCACAGGCCTAAAGCAGATGCCATATGCTGACCGTCTAAAAAAACTCCAGCTATACTCTGTGGCATATCATCTACTCAGAGGCGATCTCTGCTTAACATACAAGGCCATGTCAAACCCTGAGCTGTTGGACATGTTCCACTTAAAGAAATCCCAATTTCTCAGAGCCACACGCTCCAGGGATCTAAACTTTGTCATCACAATGAACAAAACATGCTGGAGGGATAGGTTCCTGCCCTAGAGACTCCCCATACTCTGGAATAGACTGCCCATACATGTCAAGCAGAGCGCCTCATTGGCCCTCTTCAACAGGAACCTTGATGATTGGATGGGAGATAGGAAATTCACCCCGGGGATCATGTCAGTCGCCCTGCTAGCAGGGGTCCAGAGACGTAAATATTGTGGGAAGAAATATCCAGAGAATTGTTATGGCTAGGCTTGCATAGGCCCTAGGGCCAATAGCCTAGTACCAACCAATGAACCTATGAACCTATGTACACATATATAACATATATATATATATATATATATGTGTGTGTGTGTGTGTGTGTGTGTGTGCGTGCGCGCGCGCGTATTTTGCTATGGGACATCTGCTGTCTTATATGAGCCACATTGTTGAGAATGGACAAAAAAGTGCTGGTGAAATGTTCAGTTGTATAGTCCAAATGTTTAGTTCAGACTACTGAGGGTGACTATGAATGGCTTAGCGTCCAACCTCTTGATGTTTCTGGAGAAGCAGTAATAAGCTGTCTAGAGCATATTCTGACAACAGATATCAAAAGTATGCAGCTTTACATGTGGGAATCCAACCAAGTTTGCTTTCTGTGCAGAGGTTTTGTCTATTGTTAGGTAGTAACATAGTTAGCTGCTCTCGTACAAAAAGCCGTGATAGAATGTGAAATTGGGTGCAGAGGGAGCTCCCAACAGAAGCTGAAGCCACGATCACATGCTGGTGTTAGATATAAGCTGCTGCACTGAGTCTTCCATTGTAACATTAAGAGAACACTAAGGCTACTTAGTTTAACTGATTTTGATTTAGAAGTAGTGATTGGAGAGCAGACTCCCTGTGTATTAGGAAGGGGAGTGGGACCACTGCATAGAACCCTTCTGAAGGATGACCACACCACCTTTCCCAGTTTACCTTTGTGTTTCCTCTCTTTTCTAAATGTATTAAATCCTAAGACATTATTTTACTGTTGTCAGTGTCAGATCTTAGCCGAAATTCTGTGGTAGCTAAGATATTAGAGGTGTAGTAGGAGATCTAACATTGCGGCAGTGATTGTATTATGCAGTTACTATGTGCGTTTATATGTGCTACTTTTATTCCAACGGCTGTGCTCCAGCAGTTGTAATGAGTCTAAGAGTGTGACTAATTGGGGTGGTGGATAAAGGTGTGTGTCCCTACTCAGAATGAGAAGGAGGGGATTATATGTATTTTTTGAAGAATGTATGCCAGAGAAACATTTATGGGTGCTTTTTTTTTAAACTTTGCCTTTATTAGTCAAGTTTGATGTGCTGGGAAGTAACATGCAGGGTATGCAAGGAATGTGAAAAGTGTAGCTGATTCAAGTGTAGCAGATTAAGTGGCAGTTGATTAGACATCTTTCTGTGATATGCTTTCCATAAAGAGCACAGTGGTGATTGAGGTAATATAGCAAATGTCAGCCTAATATTTATTTATGGATTTATGTTAACTCACTGACAGCTGAATTCCCATTTTATTGCAATGTCCCTGCAAAAAAACATGTGAACTAAAACTTTTTTCCCTGTCCACCCCCAATTTGAGGAGACATCCCTCATATTCATTAGCCTTTGTATAATAACTTCATGGTTGCACAACAGTAGGGAAAATGGCAAAGTCAAGCTTGGTGCAAGTGGTATTCAGCAGAACTGTCTCATGCCAGTAAGACTCATTAAAAAAGCATTTCTTCAGGTGTCACAGATTCAATTATTTATTGATTTGTTTTAAGTAAAACTGAAGTAGGCCGTGGTGGTGCAGCGGTTAGCGTTGTCACCTCACAGCAAGAGGTTCTCCCGTTCGATTCTCGGCTGGAGTGCCTTCTGTGTGGAGTCTGTATGTCCTCCCCATGGTCAAGTGACGTTAAAGACATGCAGGCAGGTGCATGCATGAATGGGCGTGCCTTCTTTGAAGGTCGGGCGTCAACTCGGCACCGTAAACATCCGCTGCCAATCATTCTGCTGTTGCGACCCCTAACCGGGAAAAGCCGAAAGACTTTTTTTAAGTAAAACTAACCAAAGACAATGAACAACATGATTTATTATTTATTTTCATTTGTTGACTAAGGAAGTCTGACTGGTGGTAGAACCCCTTTTCATGGGAAGCCCTGGGTGAAAAGCTTCACTGGTACAATATATTACAGGATACAATGTAAATTAACACAGATACATTAAACATCAGTGTCACTTTTGACAGTGCAGTATTAGCAAATGGTACGGAGTAGTATGTTGAACTGGTACATGATGAATATGATGATTTAAATTCAGCAAACATTTAACAATTTAGTCTATAAAGAATATTGGGTAAAGTGGATTTTTTACATATAGAGACAGGAAAATTAGTCACAATTGTAGGTCCAGGTAAGACAACTGAATGACTAATGCAGTAAGGGATGTGAAAGGGTGGTCTGAGGTAAGAGGATTCAGAAGAGGTATAGCGAAAACTGTGATGAAACACTTACCTTAGAGATGGACAGTGGTCTGTTTGTTTAGAAATTTGAATATAAGAGTAGCACATAACTTATCTGACAGTTACTGCAGAGGATTAAGGCTGTGAGCTGTTAATGAGATGTTTCCTGTAGATCATGGCACAGGGTTTAATACCTTCTACCATCATTTGCCTACTTTGTGATTCTGAGCATGCTTCTGAGTCACCCCTGAAAAGGGCCTTACATCCAGCTGGCTTACTTGGATAACAAATGAATTAAAAATTTGTATGATCTGGAGAGAGAAAGTTGGGCAAACAGTAATCCTTTTTTAAAGAATTGACAGTTGTGCTGCCTGACAGTAAGATTAGAGTTATACATGAATCTGCAAATAATGTTTTACACCACCTTCATAAGGTTTGTGCTATAAGAATAATAGGCTGCAAATAATTAGCCATTTAGGAAAAGTAAGAATGAGTATACCTGAAACAGGTGAGATTTTTCCTCAACTGTAAGTTAATACTGAACTTCGGAACAACCTTTTAGGATAGCTTCTGTTTTATTTGTTATTCTGATGGTTCCAAACAGACCTCATAGTATTTAATAAGAGGGACTTGTGACACCATATGAGGAAACAGTAACATTCATGCAGAGGATGTTATGGAAAGGTATTTTTAATGTACTAAAACGTGGATATATTTTTTATAAGTTTGCGCAATACTCTAGTTAGACACAGTTTTTTAAAGGGAGCAGGTTGTGGGTTAATTTTTCTTTGCCAGAAGTGCAAATGCCAACATCATTTGCATAGAGTATCTTGTATCTTACAGGCAACCTTAGGGTAATCAGACTGGCAAAAACTGAAAACAGTAGAGGTTCTGATACTGGTCCCTGCAGGATGCCATAAGAAGTGGACACAGTGGGATAGTTAGCCATTAACTGCAAGTTCTGCTGGTCACAGTTTGAAAACCACTGAGTGACTTGGGTTCATTCCCATTTGAGATCAGGAAGTAATCTAAAGTGAGAGACAAAATTAAAAGCCTTGTTACAGTCCACAAATAAGATTCATTTTAAGTGTCTGGTCTCCGTGGACTAATAGCCTGTGTCACTAAATGAGAGGTATTCTTGTTTTTCTGTGTCCATTTCTTTAGCCATGTTGCTTGTATCTTCTGTGTCCGTTTCTTTAGCCATGTTGCTTGTATCTTCTGTGTTCGTTTCTTTAGCCATGTTGCTTGTATCTTCTGTGTCCGTTTCTTTAGCCGTGTTGCTTGTTAGGCAGAAGACAGTAAGCTCCTATAACTTTTTCATTTGAGAGTACCGCTTTCTCAGAGATTTCTGACAGTTGAGATAGTAATGAGATCAGTCAAACTTGATATATGGAGCCCGCCTTAGGGATAGGCAAACTGGTGGAGTGCTTCCAGAGATTAGGAATAAAATATGTTTTGAGAGACGTATTTATGATATACTTTAGTGCTGCCAGAAATCTGAGAAAGAATCCATCAGCATCAAGTTAACCACAGTTTGGGATGTTTGTAAATCACAGTGAGAGATATTTCATGAAATCAGTAGTAAGGGGAATAGTTAGTTGTCATTTGGAGTGCATGCTGCTTGTTAACTAATTCCAGCTGGTAGTTATTGGGTGTGTTATTGAGTGTGCTGTGTTAAGGCCTTGGTTACCTATGAAAGAAAGGCAGTGGTAGAAAACTGTGGACGAGGATATGTTTATTTCTTGTAAAAACAGTTTTGGATTACTAAAAACTGAAGCTTGTATTTGTTCTAAACAATCAGCTTTAGTCTACTTTTTACACTGCATGCACTAGGCTGAGAAGTAATTTTTGGAATTATAAGAAGCCCAAGCTTTTTTCCTCACAGAAGTGGCATGGTGAATTTTGATGTTATTCCAGGAGCCTGTAATGACTTTGACCATTTTTTTAAACAAGAAACATCTTTATTAAATTATCACTTATGACACAGGCATTCATACATTTATATAAATGAAAACAAACCATATTGACATAATCAAACCATATTGACATAATTTTAGTTTCAAGAATTTTACATCACAGCCCATACTGACATAATTTTAGTTGCAAACATTATATATCATTAACCATATACCAGTCATTGTGAGTCAAACATTACATAGCTCATTCAAATCCTGCCTTCTTTTAAACCTCATTCTCCCCTGTATATATTATTCCCACAATTCCCATTTTTTCATATGTAATTTGCTCCTACCCTGTTTTAAAAATCCCAATTACAGTTGTATCTCTGTTATTATATCAGCTATTCGGTTCCCTATTACGAGATCACAGACGCAGTTTGTCGAATGAGTCCTGATCGAACCGGAAAGAGCGAAAAGGCAAAATAGCGAAGCGTCTTTTCAGCAAATTCTTTCCCTGGGAAAGAATTTGCTTGGCCGCTTTCGTTACTTTGCTGTTTTTGGCACTGTAGTGCGATCTCGGAGTTGGTATTTTAAGTAGGGTGTGGGGGGTGTGGGGGGCTTTTAAAGTTTTTTTGTTTTTTTTTTATTTTGGAACAGCAATTTTTTTCCCTTGGAAAAAAATTGCTGTTCTGAGGTTTTCGATGTTGTAAGCTTTTTCTTACATGGGGTTGATTAATTATCGTTCACTTTTGTAAGAGTGCGATAATATAATATAGACCCTAGCTATTCATAGTACAGTTAGTTTAGACTTTGATTTCCATTTTCTAGTAATTGCTTTTTTGGCAGACACCATAGTTAGACTCAGCAAGGCCATACTATAGCTAGGCAATTCTGATTCTGTATCATAGCTCTGAAAAATCATTTCCCTAGTTACACCAGTTTGCTCACCATTTGCTCTAATAGAGTTGTCTGCAGGGAATGTTTAAATCTTTAAAGTCTGCCAACTCATTACATTCCCAGAAAATATGTTCTTAATTACTTCTTTCTTCCCCATCACACCTCCAACATTTGTTTTTCAGCTAAGTTAAAATTCCATGGAGTCTACTTGGGGTATAAAAATATCTATGTTAACATTTCCAAGCAAAAATTCTAAGTCTTCTAGATTTTTTGCATATTTGGGAGACATACATATATCCTCATTGTTCCTTTCTGAATTGCTTATCCAATCTCTCTTCCCAATCATTTCTAACCTCCTCTGATTGATTCTTATATTTATAATGCAATATTTTATATGCTGTACTAATTATTCCTTTTTTTTAAGAGCAGCTTCTGTTCTAGATTCTACTAAAATTCTACCAGTGCTGGTCTTTCATTTAGGACCACCTATTTCTTTCTCTTTACCTATACTCTGATATCAGTCCTTGATAGGGAAGGTGATCTCTAACCTGCAGTCCAAATAAATTCTTGGCATCTTCCCATTCTATTACCTTTCCCTCTCTAGTTATTTGCCCCCAATACCTGGGTTCCTTTACCAGTTTTCTCCAATAAATTCCAACCCCCTCTTGCCTATTGTCTTTATCCCTAATTGCAGTCATCCCTATCGGAAAAATCTCCTTTCTCCATTCCCATGTTCTGCTACTTTATGAATATAATATTCTGTATTATTATTGTTATTCTACTTAAAGGTGTGCATCCAAAATCACAGGCTCTGCTTGTTTCTTGTGCTTCCCCCATTTCATCATCATCACTTTCCACTTTGAATTATAGGTTTCTGCTTGTGCTCTGTATAGGAGAATGACTTTGACCATTTGTTATTTATTAACTGTAATATTTGTCTTGTAGTGAGAGAAAGAAGTTGTCATTCTAGGACAGTAATGGCATATAGTCTAGTAATGCTAGCACTGAAAATAGTAGGGTCACATTGTTAGGTTTAAAGGAGCAGGCCTTAGGTCTTTATGCTTGACTTGGGAAGTTTTGCACTCAGCAGGGTAGCAGAATGAGACCAAACTATGATTGATGAGTGAGTAATGGTTCATCAGTGAACCTCTCAAGGATATTGGTTTGTACCCACTCTAAAAACAAATGGATAGCAGGAGAGGGATGGATGGCATACTGTTTGAATGAAAAGAATATTTTGTAAGCATATTTTAAATAGATGGGTGGAAGTTATATTCCAAATAAAGGTATAAGACATACATAAGTATATATTTTCGCGTGCTAATAAGAGATGATAAATGACAGAGTCTCACATGTAATGAAAATGAACTGATCACTGAGTACATAGCACAGGATAATTTGATACTAGGATGAGGATGACAATACATCACTACATGTCAGAGATCTAGCTACTTGGGTCGATATCTCTCTGTCTTTTGACTAACATGTGGCAATGGTTGCCAGGAAATGTTTTTGTTTAGCACAGCTAATTGCCAAAGGAATAACATCAAAGTCTAAAGAGGTAATCACTCGCCTATACTCAGCATTGATCAGGTCATTTATTGAGTACAACACCCCCTGGATACACATCACTTAACATAACAAACAATTAGAAAGACATAAAGGTTCCTTACCGAAAAGATTACAGACCTAAAGTCCCTGAACTGTCAAGAGAAGCTGGAAGCTCCATCCTTTTATTCATATTTTATCTATTTTCTTAAGAAGAGATCTTTGTTTTACTTACCATGCCATTAGAAACCCAGTTGTCTTGTACCTTTTGTTTTTCCACATCTCCAGTATTTCTACCAGTACTAGATTCAAAGACCAAAATTTTCACAAACAGGTAAATAAAACACTTTGAATGGACAGGATTGTAACCCACTGCCTCCTAAATCTCTGGATTAAACTTCTGCTTATTAAGCAGTGTGTCTCACTATCTTCCTTTAAATTTAAACTAGATAATGGGTATCCACAAATTTATTCCAGGATTGAGTAGTAATGGTCTTCCTGGAGAAAGGAGGTGCAATCTGCGGAGGTGTGGTGAGGTGGGCACAGCGGGTGGTACTGGCAATGTGTGAATGGTGATAATACTCAATGGCCTTTGAATATATATGATACAACATATGTATGAAAGAGATTCCTCTTAAGGTAATGCAACCTTAGGGGTGGGCAGAGCTAGTTGAACTCTCTGAAGGTGAAGCCATTATCAGATGGAAAGAAGAAGTGAACAGACTAGGTAGCATATGCAAGAAAGGCCATGCTGCCGACACACTCTGTTTGGAAGGCAGACAAAGGTAACTTGAGCCCTAGAGCTTATCTTACTTCAGAGTGTTAAAACTGTGGCCTCACTTTCTGAGTGAGAATTTGGGCAATTTGCATACTCTTTAGGATTTGAAAACAATGCAGGATATAAATGTCTCTTGGTAATCCTGGGTTCAGACTTAGGTCTTTGCCATGAGGCCTTCATTGTTTGAGTGAACAAGTACTCAGGAAACCACTGATAACCACTGGAGCCTGTAATGATTCCTAATTACTTATTTATCACTTGTGTTCTTTTTAAGCACCATTTAATGTGCAGTGTTATGGCATTTTGATGCACTTTTTTCCTCCCAAGTACTTCTGATATCAGGCCTACTTGTTTGCTCTGTATGTGACCTGTCTCACTTGTTCCCTATACATAGCTAGTAGCCGTACCCTGATATGACCCTTTGGCAGTGTTGTGCTAGTTACTTATAAAAGTAATAAGATACTATTACTAATTACTTTTAAGTGAAAGTAATATGTTACTATTACTTGTTACTTTTCTAAAAAAGTAATATATTAGTATTACTAGTTACTAACTAAAGTAACTAGTTACTGTTGAGTTACTTTTACATAAGCATAGTTTATCAATTCTCATGTTCAGATTTACTAACATAGTACTTGGAATACATGCTTACTGCACATGAATACGAGTGTATTAAAGTTGTATACAAAGTGTTACAATAATGATGAACAACATTTTACAGTTTACAAAGTCCCACAGGCTAGTCTTCATGGACAGGGAGTCACAATGTAATACTTAAACCAAAGTACGCACAACCAGCAACACAAGACCCATAACAAGTTACAACCCATCAAATTTTCAGCAATGTACATTAGGCCAACCTGCTAAAACAAATGCTGAGGATGCAAAAATGCTTACAGAAAATGACATATAAGTCTAACAAGACTGTTAACACAACAACGTCAGCCAAAATATCACGTTAAATAACTATACACAATAACTACACATTTCTGTTGGCTCGAAGAAGGAGCAATTTTTCAAAGTGTTTGTTGGTGAGTCTATTTCTTCTTGCAGTCAGCACTTGTCCAACAAGACTGAACAGGTATTCAACAGATGCACTAGATGGCAGAGCTGTATTAGTGTTCAGAAATATCTTCTTAACTATAGGGTAATTGTTGAGAGAAGATATTTCTCTGGAAGGGTCAGCCAGATACATGTCCATCTGAGAAGATATGCTGACATTGGCTGGCGTCGACTCTTTGAAGCTGAGGAAGTTGTCTTCGGCAGTTAATGCAGATGCTTCAGATGACTGATGTGCAGATTCATCCAGTTTCTGCATGGCATCAAGGAGCAGAGCCTTGCCTTTGAGTTTCTGCTGTTCTATGCCCATCCATCACAAACGGAACTGTGGATGCACTATGCTAGTCAGAATGAGCTCTTCACGCTCCAGAAGATGATCAAACCGTGCGTCAATGCCTTTAAGAAGAGCATCAACTAGTGGCTCAACAAGCTTCACAGACTGCCTGACTTCGGACAACTTGTTTTTCAGGCACGTAATGGCGGGGATCAGGATTCCCATGAAACTTTTCAGCTCTGACTGCAGGATGTTCAGAGCCATTGCAGGGGCTGCATTGCATGCACAAACTCAGCAACAAAGGTAATTTCTGTAGACCTGAAGATGACATTTCCAATCTGTTCACATATCTCATTCAGAAAGCCTTCACCCTGAGTTGCAGTGAGGTTGTGTAGAAAGTGGGATTCCATCATGTTGCATTGGAAACAATCAATGCCAGATCACACTTATTTCGACTTTATTTGGGTGCTGTGACTAGCCTTGTTCCAAGCAGCGTAGTGTTTGACCATGGTACTTTGCATGATCATTTTATACTGTGCATCATTACAAGCAGATTCAGCATCTTGCATGACAACTAGATTCAATGTGAGTGCTGCACATCTCAGATGGAGAGGCAGTGAATAGGTGTTCTTGCTTTGCACTGACTGACTCAGCACGGCTGTCACTGTTGTAAATCACTTCACCATCATCATGCTCATCTTGGAACAGAATGTTTGTAGTCTCAGATCTCTCACATTCTGAGAAGACAGTGAAAGCCTTTACAAAATTGCTGCCATTGTCAGTAATTGTTGCACATTCCTTTTGCTCTATCTTGTACTTGATAGGAATGCTCTCAAGAGTTGATGCTATAAGATCATATGTATGCCTCCCCTGTAATCTGCAACATGACAAAGCAGCTGACTTTCTTTGAAGTGTCACAGTCGATCCAGTGGGTGGCGACACCAAAGAAACTATGATTCTGATGGGTCAAAATTTCAGCCGTAGTGTGCTGCATACTATCAACATTCATACCGGAAGAAGCTGCAAGTATGTTCTTATCATTCGTAAGCAAATTTGTGTACTTTTCTATAAGATCATATATCTGCCAATCTCTGTGCTTTTGCTTAAAGTTAAATCACTGTCTCAAAGCAAAATCGTTCTCACTGCATCATTATTAACACGACACACAAGCTTGTCTTTTATCAACTCATTTCTCAGATCACCAAATCTGCACATTTTTTACTTGTTTCTCAAGTCAGTTATATATGCTGCAAAAATTTCACCAGGCTTTTGATCTCTTGTGTAAAGTAGTGCCTTTCCACTATAATATTCATTTGAGGGTTGCACATTTCTCTAAATGTATTTTTAAGCACTCGGAGTTTTCCTGCGTTTCAGCCTCTATCACAATATGGTAGTCCTCCCCCTTCTCTGCATAAACAGCAGGTGCATACCAAGTGAATGTTCTCTCAGTATGGCTTCTCAACCAGCTAAATTGAGCAGAATAAATTCTTTTGTATGTGCATCTTTATCAGAAAAAGCAGCCTGTATGAAAATATCATATTCTTGCTCAAACACTCTCCAGTTTTCAGCAATATTATTACGAAACACAAGTGGATCAGGTCTGTGAAATCCCTCTGCCATCCCAAATAAGTGTCAGACACACACTTGTTTGTGTCTTTCGGCTTTTCTTGGTTAGGGGTCACCACAGTGGAACTCCGGTCCGCTAATGATTGGCAGTAGAGTTTTACATGCTGGCTTGCCGGGCCTAACGCACAACCTTCAACGAAGGAACGCCCAGTCACACATGTCACCACACAGAAGACGCTCTAACTGAGGATCGAACGGGCAACATCTAACTGTGAGGCGACAACGCTACCGCAGCACCACCACCGCAGAGGTCAAACACACACTAAGTACTTGTAATTATATTCAGCTGTACAACAGACTCTTTGAAATAACTGTACTCTTGTGAAAAGACTGTACTGTAATACTGCACACACTGCCAACACTTTGCACACTTTAGATACTTTGAATAGCTTTAGTTAATGTAATAAAGCAGTACATTGTGAAAAAATACAGTTTTCTCTTTTTTGAACATTTTATATTATTCTGATATTGTTTCAAATGTTTTCGTAATTATTTCAAGTACATCTTTCAGTATGTTGCAATTTTGAACATTTTGTTTATTCGGTAATTTGTTTGGAATGCTTTGCTTTATATTCATTGAGGGAAAAATCATGTAAATGAGTTTAAGAACCAGGAAATATTTTCTGACCTGTTTCCGAGTCGTTTGCAGTCGTTTGAGCCACTCTTGTATATTCCTCCATTTCTGACTGTGCGCCTCATGGTTTTAAGAAGTTTTGACTTCGGATTCCATTCTGAGAACATGTCACTCGTCTTGTGTATTCAAATAAGATGACAAGGCTTGGGTGTTCATTTAAGATATTTATTACACACAAACACATCAGTATGGATGACTGGAACATAAAACTTAAGCAAGCTAGCTAACTGGGGATGTAGTATCACAGTCCCGTCTTACAAATGGGCACCTTATGTAGAGTCCGCCATTCACCAAGAGGGGCTAGTGACATAAAACATACCCAGGAGCAGATAAAGATGACCATGTTTATTCTTGTCGTCCCTTTTTCTCCTGGCTGTCATCTCAGGTGCCCAGGCTGCAAATTGTTCTTGTCCTTGACTGAGTCATAGTTAGGGCTCTTTCCTTCATACTCCATGGAGCCTTGTTTCCTTATAGCATTTCTACATTTTTTTTCTGTAAACCAGCAATCACTGGCATCATGTTACAGTCTGAAACAAAGAGAACATGCCTGTCTCTTGGCAGAACTAAAAACTATTTTTTCAGCTGTGCATTCATTTCATTTCTGTTGCAATTTGACTGCAAATCTTGCAGCACTTTCCACAGATACTGGAGTACTTGGTACTTTATCAGCTACTGACTGTTTTCTGAAAGTCTCATTTTGTTGTTGTTTTTCTTTTGACTTTTACCGATTAGAGGTTGCCACAGTGGGACTCCGGTCCGCTAATGATTGGCAGTCGATTTTTATGGTGCCGAGTTGCCAGCCCGACACTCACCCTTCAACGAAGGCATGCCCATTCATGCCTGTCTTTTGAATGCCACTCGACCCCGGGGAGGACATGCAGACTCCACACAGAAGACGTTCCAGCCAAGAATCGAACAGGAAAACCTCTTGCTGTGAGGTGACATGCTACTGCTGCACCACCGCGGCTTCCAGAAATTCTTTTTTGTATTCTTTCAAAATGCATTATACCATGCCAGTCTGTCTCATAAGGCATCAGGCAGTCCATTTCCAGACTGACAGTGTTAGACTGACAGGGCTCTTCTGCTGTCTATTTAGCTACACTGTTACTTCATATTTGTTTTTTTTTTATGAAATGAGTAAGTTGTTGCTATTACTAATGGCTATCCACATTATCTTTAAATGCATTCCTCTGTGTTCATTTTTTTTTTCTGAAGATGCCTTCAGCAGTGGGCCATACATTTTTGCTGTTTATTACACCAAGCAGCACTGGAATCTTTTTTTTTTTTTGCCATTAAAAATGCTGTAAAGTATCACTTTGTCGGTATAAGCTGACCATATCTCTCTACCTCTTAGTACAAGAATTCGCCACTAAACCAACAATAATGGAGGCTAAAGTCCCAAAAGACAGAGACAGCTTTTAAGCATTGGTCTTATAAACTTATAAACTTGCTGGAACAACAGGTTTTGCATTAATTTGGCTTTTCTGAAGGATATGAAGTCTGAAACTCAAATGTGGGTCATTACTTAGTGACGTAAAAATTCAGTGATTGCCAGAAAACCACAAATTTTAAGAGGGATAGGACTAAGATATGAGGCAAAAATCTGGGCTTTCTAAGAAAATGGACAGTTGAAAGGTATGAAGCTGACCACTTTTCTGCAGTAGTATCAAAAGCACTAGCATTCCCAATCTGACCTGTTTTATAAGATTGCTTCCACTTTTCAAGCACTTTATTCATAGTCATTTTTAAGTTATTGCAATATGCAAGTCACTGTATACATTTTCTCTTTATGTACTCACTGACAACACCTTTGTAATATAAAATGATCACTTTACATTTTCTTTAAATAAGTATTTTTCATGACAAAGTCACCTTCTATAAATCATTGTATAATGATTAACTGTTGGGTTTTGCATAGAAAAATACCTTCTGTTGCCTTTAAAGATCATGTCTAAAGAAGTGCAAGATGACATTTGTTTTTTATATTAAAAAAAGTGTTTTCATGCATTGATATGCATGTGAGCACTTTTTTATACACGATTCAAAGTTCATTTCACATCCATACAAAAAAAAAAGAAAAAAAAACTTTTAAATATTTCTTCTGAACAAGGTTGAAGGACGACTAAATGTAGTAAGCAATGTTTATAGCATTAATATTCATGGGAGGGCAGAGGTGGTTACTTCATTCTAGTTTCTAGCTCAAATAACGTTGGATTAGCATAGGTGAGTAATTGAAAATTAGTAATGTAATCAACAAATTGTTAAATTAAGAGTTTGGCAGAAAACTGTCTCATTACAGTTTGGCGATTACATCACTATTGTGTAGCATACACGTGTATAGCACACCTGTATCTTAGAAATTCTGTGAATTATCTTTTATTATTTTAACTTCCAGTGAATCCACATTCTGAGTACCTCCATGCTATTGTCTATATACTTCATTCTATCATCAATATGCCGTGCCAGTCCAGTTACATAACTGACTTTCCTTGTATATACTATGTACACTAGCATTTACAGTAAGCTAAATTTCGATTTCTGAGATCAACTTTCTTTCATTCCTGTAATTAATTCATTTACACTTAAGAAGTCAACATTTTTTTTTCTTCCTAACCTCTATCCTTCTGTTGCCTAGTGTCACTTACCTGCCCAGGTGGTTTTTTTTTTACTTAATTCGTTAAGATCTGAGATTGAGCTGCCAATAAAAACAAGCATGTGACCTGCCCACACATCAAAACCCCCTGTTCTTAATATTAAGCCACCCTTTCTCCATGCTGTTTTCCCTGAATTTACAGGTCTGATCTGTCTGATAGGAAGAGTTACAATATCTGTGTTGGAAGCAGACAAGATTAAATCTATTGAAGGTGATAAGTTTAGTGCACTAACGCAAAACCTGTATGAGATTAGCTTTCATAGACCCTGAATCAAGATATTTAAAATTATATGCTTTAACAGTGAGATTTCATAGCTTTTCTCAATGTGTTTAATTTCCTGCTTACTTAAATGAAGCCATCCCCTGACACAAACTGTTACACTCTCCATTTGTATCCCATATTTATGGACCACATATTAACTTCCTTAACTATTCCATGGAAATCTTTCATGTTCTGCTTTCTGTCTCTTTCTGCTCTTGGCAGTGGTAGCTACTTAAGAGAAACCCAAAACAATGACTTCACAAGAATAACTTTTTACCAACAATTTTGAGTTGTGCTATGACTTTTTGCACTCTGCTTCCATTAAGCTTGTTTGTTCCAGTGCAGTTACACAATGCAGTGTGAACTTATGCTCTGACTTTAAGGACTGCCGATGCTTGACCTTGCGGAATGTAAACTTAGAACACATTCCACTCTGGAAGGAGTCTGATGCTTCTGTTCTGCATTAATTATATTAGTAGTGGAATCCCCCAGCACTCAGAACCTTCATCTTGTGCAGCAATATTCCTGAATCAATTATTTATCTAATTTTTATCTGGCAAGTTTTCTAATGTTGCTCTTTCTTTCTAACCCATTGAGTATGGCCCACCATATTTCACCAAGTCATTTCCTTACACTCTATTCCTCTCTTGCTTCAAGAATTATCTGTTTGCTAGTTCAGTAAAACTACACGTTTTTAACTAACTGCAGCAGGCAATTGTGTTTTGGTACTGCCATTACCCTATGTCAACCCTTAACCTGAAACATATCTAGGAATATATGTCCCTGCTGTCTGTGCTTAGCCCTTATGTAATCCTCTCTTTCTAAATATTCTATACTCACTCCTAAACTGTGCAACAGTGTAATCATCTGCCAATGATACTTGCCCAGAATACCTGAAGAATTTGTTCCCAGTGTACTTAATGTCTACCATAGCTTTCATCTCCTTAAGGTTGCGTTATCCATGGAAAGTTTCATGTTTTTGCATTCCCTTATTCAAGCATTTACCTTTCCTTGCACCAAACTTTCATCTTCATTCCGATAATATCCTAAATAGGTAACAGTTGTTCAGTCTGTACAGTGCATTGCCAATGACCGTGACTGTCATTTTTTTCTGTTTGCCCAAGCAAAATCCACAGTGATAGTTTCAGTGCCTTCTTTCTGTATCACCTAGAACCAGTCCTGCCTTTCCAATTTACATATTTGTCTCTTAGCATTAATCTGTCTGCTGATGACAATGTCCAGCATTCATACACAAGCACACACACACATACACACAGACACACATCCTTCCTCTGGCATGTCTGTTTCAGGGCTTTTTAGCCTGAATGAACTTGACAATTCCGTTTCTGAATGTTTCTCTGAATACAACTGCAGAGAGTGCATCACAGTTTACATATTTCTGAAAGATGGTCTTCCCTTTTCTGTATGGGAAACTGTTCTTTTTGCACTTTTCTAGGTTTATGACGGTTCATTCCAGTATATGCACCTCAGGTTTTTACCTCTAATCACAGCTGCAGTAAAAGAAACAGCAAGGATAATTATCTTACCACATATTCAGTAATAAAACCAAAGTTAAATCTGAAAAAGGAAGTAAGTCAAGAAGTTGCACTCACAGTAGTACAGAGCAAACTAAGGTAGGCTGTCATGTTTGGAGCAGACAATGCCATTTGTAGGGCAGTCTTGTCATTTCTTTTCAACAACGGAGTGTGGTCATCAGAGCAAGGACCTGCAGTGTGCAAGACAATTTGGAGTTAAGTTTAAACAGATAGCTGCTATGTACAGAGAAACAGCGAATTCTGTAAGAGAATTTTAACTGCAGTATTCACTTCAGTTATTGATTAAAGTCTAATGTTTAAGTCCACCACGGTGTAGGAAAGAATTATGAACTTCAATGCAGGCAACAAACCGCATTGTTCAAGAACTCAGAGCAGAGATCTCCCACTGTGTTACATAATACTTATGTCATGTGAAAGGCATGTATCTATTTAATTACAGAATGACTGACTGCATAATTGCATTTTGCTGACTGTTTAAGCCGAACTAGGCTAAAAGTTCTTTTTCAGTACAGATTAAAAGAATAGCTGAAGTATGTAGCGTGTATCACATGCACACTGTTAAGTAGAAGTGATGCATTTTGTAGTACATTTGACTATTTTTTTTAGATTGCATTACTTATAGTGAGTCAGATGTGCAGTTTTACAGGTTTATCAAAGCAATACAGATCATGTAAGATGTTTATCGTGTTGCACTGTTGCAGTCATTACTCTTGGGTTATCTGCTGGCAGGCTACCCTCAGTCAGCCAGAATTCCAAAGTCTAGGTCCACATCGGTTGATGTCGCCTCTTCCCTGACGTCAGTGCGCCAGGGGTATAAAAGATGCAGCCGATGCCATTTTCTTCAGTCTTTCTTGCCGCGCGGTGACCAAAGCAAAAGCAGTTCGCAAGTGCCGGTCGGCCGACTCCTGAGATTTTCAAATCCGAATTTCAGAACCGAAGTCTTCATTAAAGCTAAGTACCCCGTTGGGGAAACTTTTTTCTTGCTCCAGACCGAAGTCAGAAAAAGTTAACAATTGTATTTCTTGTGGGAAGCAAATACCTCATAAGGATTTTCACTCTTACTGTATTCCTTGCCTAGGCCCTGATCACAACCTTGCTAGCTGTCGGTTTTGTGCTAGATTTAACCAACGCACTATTAAGCGTCGGTTTGATTTTGCATTTCATTATTTTAGCTGAAGATTTAATTATATAATGCCATCGGACCAGCCGACAACCGGAGTTTACAAAAAAACGCAAGGACAAGGAAAAGGATAGGCATCCGAGGTCCAAAACCGACGACGAGGCCTCTGCTAGGCCAGTCGCCGGTTCGCCGGTTCTCAGTGAAGCACTTTCGCAGCCCCTAGCGGCTGCTACCTCAGAGCCACAGGCCGCTTCCGACTCCCACGTGGAGCCGACTAGGCCTCTGGATACTCAAAGTATTGGACACTCGGAAATCATTCCCTCAGATGGGTCCAGAGCTGCTGAGCAGGCATCGGCTTCTGAGGGTGTCTTCAGACCTACACAACTATATATTAAGCCATCTTCAGCTTCAAAGACAAAAACTAAAGCAGCTCTAAAGACAAAGAAACAAGTGCAGCATTCTCCTACTCAGTCTACCATGCCTAAAAAACAGATACTCAAAATGGCCGAAGACCTAATTACTTTGCTTAGGGGCTCCCATTCCCCACCTGATAAGAGGCCTAGGCAAGAGACAGAGTATTATTTTTTTGATCAGGTTTCTATTTCCTCTGATTCCTCTTCTGAACAGGATTATTCCATGCTTCCCTATGAGGATTCTGATGCTGAAGAATCCATTCCTTCAGCCTCTCCTCCTGAAGATTATTCTTTTGGGGAAACCCTGCATACCATGAGGGAGCATTTCCACTGGGAGAGCCAAGATTATTCTGAATCTAAGAAAAGGCTCGGAGACTTTCTGCTACTTCCTCAGCACAGACCCCTTGCTATTCCACTTGTTTTAGACATTGTAGATGATGTATTTTCAGAGTCGGGCCTGTCCCCTGACTCTTTACCCCCTGCACCTGCTAAGCCAGACAGATACTGTAGGGTTCCGGATTCTCATAAATTCCTATATAAAAACCCTGCAGCTGATCCAGAAACAATATCTCAGGGTCCCAAAGGGGTTAAAGCCTCCACTGCAAAAAATCCTGTCCCCTCTGATAGGGATTCTAGGGATCTAGACAGATGGGGGAAAAAAGTATACACTTCTGCTACCTTGGCTGTAAGAGCTTTAAATTATCAGTTTCATATGCTTAAATATCAGAATTACTTAATGTCACTGCTTAAACAGAAATTGTTGACAAATACTGAATGTTCAGAGAACAAGGAATTGCAGGATTTATTGCATGCAGCTGAACAAGTGGGAAAGCGTACTTTGCAACTTGGTTATGATTCACTGGAGGCCTCGTGCAGGGCCGCTGTCACAGGTTCTGTTATTAGAAGGCATGCTCGGTTAAAGGAACAGAATCTGCCTGATCATGTTAAAGCAAAATTATTAGATGCACCTTTGCAGCATGATACTTTGTTTGGTACTAAAGCAGAAGAGGTTTTGAAAAAATGGAGGATAAAACAAAATCCATGCAGACAGTCAAGGATTTCTTACAGGTACAGCCACCCAGGTTTATCAGGAACTGGCCTTCTAAAAATCGGTCCTTTCCAGTCTCAGACAGACCACAAAGAGGCAGATATAGGCGTCCCAGAGGCAGATCTCAGCCCCAAGGCTCATACAGGCCTAAACAATGGGGTGCTCCTACCTCCAAAAGTGGAGAAGACAAATCACAACCTTACAGGAAACAGTCCCAATGACTTTCCTCTGCCAGATCCAAGCACCTTTCTTTTGGCAGCCCCCTTAGGGGGAAAACTAGCACTTTTTTCATCAAATTGGCAAATGATTACCCAAGACAAATGAGTCCTGAACATGGTGTCCCAAGGCTACTGGTTCATAGGTTCATAGGTTCATAGGTTCATACTAGGCTATCTGCCCAAGGGCATTTATAAGCCTAGCCCATAGTTATGTGGCTTTCGCCACCCCTTTAGTTTGAATAAAAACTATGCCTATCATTTTTCTGTGCCTCTGTCAAGCAGTGACACTGAAGTAATCCCTGGGGTATATCTGCGATCTCCCATCCATTGGTCAAGATTCCTCTTGAACAAGGCCAGCGAGGTGCTCTGCCTCACATGTATCGGGATTTTGTTCCACAACATAGGGAGTCTCTGGGTGATGAATCTGTCCCTCCAGCACGTTCTATTTATAACCGTGTCAAGGTTTAAGTCTCCCGCCCTTGTGGTTCTGAGGGATCTAGATTTTTTGAGGTGAAGCATATTCATCAAATCTGGGTTTGACATGGCCTTATATGTCAGGCACAGGTCACCTCTGAGCAAGCGGTATGAGACTGAATAGAGCTGGAGTTCTTTCAGTCGGGCAGCATAAGACATATTTTTGAGACCCTTTATCCTTTTGGTGAGGAACTTTTGGGGCCTTTCAAGCTGCAGCAGGTGTCTGGTCAGATACATTCGAGCGGGCATTGTACTCAATCATAGGTCTAATGAGTGATGAGTACAGGGGACGATGACCTCCCTTGATCTAGATGTGAATCCCTTCATGATCAGGTGGGCGATATAGAAGGTTTTCCTAACTACTTTAGCAACATGAGTGTCAAACGAAAGGCTACTGTCAACTTGGGTCCCCAGATCCCTGATGACTTTTTCTGTGCTCAGTGGATTACCACCTATATGGTAGCTAGGGGTAACCTTGTTTTTCCCGAAGGGTATGACTATGCATTTTTTGGCGTTTAACTTCAGGCCATGGCTCTGGCACCAGTTATCCGTTTCTGTGAGGCCCTTCTGGAGGATATCTGTGTCAGATGTGTTTTCGACTATGGCGCCCAGTTTGCAGTCATCTGCAAAGTTTGTCAGCCATAACCCTCCTGTGTTTGCTTGTACTTCAGAAAAGTAGATGCCGAACAAGAGTGGACCCAGGACTGAGCCCTGTGGGACACCACTTGTGACAGGCTTTGAGTCTGACATGGCTCCAGCAACTCTGACCCTGTGGGTTCTGTCACTTAGCCAGTTTGCAACCCATCTTGTGATGTATGGGTTTACATTCAAGCTGATGAGTTTTTCGATGATACCTGAGTGGGGTATTGTGTCAAGGCCTTTGCCAGGTCGAGGTAGGCTGTATGGACTGCCTTTCCCTCATCAATGGCCTTGGTGACTGTCTCGAAAAAGTCAACCAAGTTTAAGAGGCAGGATCTGCCTTTGACAAAGCCAAACTGGGTTGGATCCAAACTCTGCAAGTTCCCTATGTCTTTATTTATGAGTTCCATTATGATCCTCTCCATGGCTTTGCAGATAAGGCTTGTCAAGCTAATGGGGCGGTAATTTCCAGGGTCTGTGGAGGCACCGCCCTTATGAAGTGGGACCACAGTGGCCGTGCGCCACTCCTTGCGCACGTATCCTCAGGTGAGGCTCAGCTTAACCAGCTGTCCTAACTGTGGGTTTAATTCCTCGTTGAGTTCATGAAGCACACAGCGGGACACCATCCGGTCCCATGGATGCTGTGTTTTTGCCTTAGTGAGGGCAGTTCTCACCTGGGCGTTGGAGATGTTTGGGGGCTACAATCCTCTGGAATAGATATCTCTCCTTTTGGGGAGGGGAGAAGTTTGCACTGAACCTGTCAGCCAGTATGTTAGCAATGTGTGTAGGTTCAGTAATTTTCACATCATTTTGAACTAATTCTGAGCATATCTGGGAGTTTCCTCCTAGGTTTCTAACATAGCTAAAGAAGGCCTTATGATTGTCTTTAGAGTCCTTGGCGATTTTTCTCTCAAAATTTGCCTTGGATGATTTTATGAGAGCTCTTAGTTTTTACTTATAATGATCAAAGGTGTCTTACCTTTCAAGGATTTTGCTCTATCTTGTAGTAGCTTCCTCCTTTTGTTGTAGAGCTTGTTTATGGCTGGGGTCCACCAGACTGGACGCTTGCCTTTGGTACAGAGAGTCTTAGTTTTGTTTGGGATTGCCTGATCCATGCAGTCCTGTAGGTGCTGGTAGAAGGCATTTGTAAGTGATTCAGCGGTTTGAGTAATGTTTACCACTGGCTCAGGGGCCTTAAAGGAGACCCCACTAGTTTTTAGAAGTGTGAAATCGGCTTTTGAGAAGTTTTTCACTGTGGTCTTTTTTGTTTCAGGTGGGGGCGGGATGAGGACCTCCAGCGAGATTAGTTTATGATCTGATCTCACCAGTGAGGGGTATACTTCCAGTGTTGAACATTTTGATCCCATGTTCGTGATGATGAGATCAAGTATGTTTTCTCCTCTTGTGGGGATGGTGACTAGTTGTTCCATGGCATTTGAGTTTATGAACTCCAGGAATCTTTGGGTTCCATTTTCACACTCTACCAAGATCAAAAGGTATGCCAGACCTGCCACACAATCAATGGGCAGAGGCACAAAAACAAATTACAGCCCTCATGGACATGAGGGCCATTCAGCAAGTACCACAACAAAAGCAGGGGCAAGGATTTTACTCCAGACTTTTCCTAGTACCCAGGAAGGACAGAACCTGGAGGCCAATACTGGACCTGTCTATACTAAATATGTTTCTGGAAGTTCCAAAATTCAAGATGTTGACTCTACAGCAGCTACTGCCCATGCTGGGCAAGAAGGCTTGGCTCGTAACTTTGGACCTAAAAGAGGCATACCTGCATGTCCTAATCAGACAATCTTGCAGAAGATACCTCAGATTCATAGCTGGCTCAATGCATTACCAATTCTCTGAACTGCCCTTTGGCTTATCTACTGCGCCCAGGGTCTTCACAAAGTGCCTGGCACCAATAATTGCATTTTGCAGACAAAGAGGAATTCAAATATATCCCTATTTGGACGACTGCCTAATTCAAGCAGAGAACAAAGACATTCTTCTAAAGCATCTGGCGTTTGTAAAAAGATTACTAACTGGCCTAGGGTACACAGTAAACGAAAAGAAATCAAAACTAGTGCCCTCTCAAGAGATAATATTCCTGTGTGCAAGCTTAAATACAACTGCCCAGATGGCTTATCTCACGCCAGACAAACAACAGCAACTGACTTCTTACTTCAAGAAATTGGCAACAAAAACCCACTTATCTGCAAGGAAAATCCTGCAGGCCCTGGGTTTCATGGCATCCTGCATTCTACTAATTCCATATGCCAGACTGCATATGAGGAAACTACAATGGTATCTAAAAAGTGTTTGGACTCAGCATTGCCACAGCCTGGAGACAGTAATTGCACTCATTCCCTGCCTGCAACAGGAATTTCGATGGTGGGCAGAAGCCTGTCACCACAACAAGGGTCTGCCATTCAGTTTACCCACAGCCAGACAGACACTGACAACGGATACATCCGATTATGCCTGGGGGGCCCATATGGCAGGAAAATGTATTCAGGGCACATGGCCTGCAAACCAGATGCATCTTCACATCAATCAAAAAGAGATGCTAGCTGTTCAAAATGCTCTGACAGCTTTCAAGGACCTGCTTCATCCAGGACAACTACTGATAAAGACAGACAATACTACGGTCATGTGGTGCATAAACAAACAGGGAGGTACACATTCCTACCCTCTCTGCAGACAAGCAATGACCTTATGGGACACAGCATTGGCTTTTCAAATTCACCTGCAAGCACAATTCCTGCCAGGGAAAACAAATACTCTGGCAGACGAGCTAAGCAGAAACCTCATGGATGCCCACAAATGGAAACTGGATCCACAAGTCTTCAGCATGATAATAAGGAAATGGGGATGCCCAGACATAGATCTGTTTGCCTCCCCTCACAACTGCCAATTGCAGAGATTTTGCACAAGGATTTATCACAAGCAAGCATGGAAAGTGGATACCCTATCCTTCAGCTGGAAAATCTAACAGTATATGCCTTTCCTCCACTGCCTCTCCTTCCCAGGGTACTCCTAAAGGTCAGACAAGAGAAGCCAAAAATGATACTGATTGCACTAGACTGGCCACACTAGCACTGATACCCAGTCCTAAAGAGCTTGTCCCAAGGTCCAGCATGGATATTGCTTCAAACTTCTCTCTTGCTGACCCAACAAAACAATCAGATCCTGCACAGCAACTCAGGACCTTAAATCTGGCAGCATGGCGGATAGTGTAACCATTCAGAACACTCCTCTTTCAAAAGCTGTTATGGATGTTATCTTGGAGGCCAGGAGGCCCAGTACCAGAAAATCTTATGCAGAAAAATGGAAGAGATTCTGTGCTTGGAACCAGAAACAAGGCATTGACATGTGTGTACCAAATATACCTCAGATTTTACAATACCTAACTGAGATGCTGAACAAAGGCCTTTCTTTCTCATCAATTAAGATCCATGCCTCTGCCATTTCAGCCCATTACAATACGGAACCACCTATCTTTTCTCATCCTTTGATAAGGCAGTACCTCAGAGGGGCCAAAAACATTAGGCCTCCAAGGAGAGCACCAGCAGCATGGGACCTAAATTATGTTTTGGAAAAACTCACACTGCTACCTTTCGAGCCAGCTTCAACAGCAGATATAAAATTTTTATCCTGGAAAACAGCTCTACTCCTAGCAATAACCTCTGCAAGGTGAGTCTCGGAGTTACAAGCACTCATGGCTGTGGACCCTTTTATCAGTTTTCATCCAGACAGGGTTTCTCTGAGGACAAACCCTACATTCATGCCTAAGGTGGTATCCAGTGTGGCCCTCAACCAAACCATTCACTTGCCTACCTTTTATCCAAATCCACAGAACAAGGGTGAGAAAATTCTGCATTCTTTGGACATACACAGGCAGTTATGTTTCTACTTGGACAGAACTAAAGCTTTCAGAAAAACTGAGCAACTTTTAGTGTCATATGCTGCAGCATCACAAGGAAAGGCTATCTCAAAACAGACTATTTCTAAATGGATAGGCCATTGCATCCGTTTCTGCTATCTTCAACATGGCAAATCAGTGCCTAAGGGCATTAGGCCTCATTCCACCAGAGCAGCAGCCACTTCAGCAGCCTTCCTCAGTGGAGTACCAACCAAAGATATCTTAGAGGCTGCAACTTGGAGTTCAGTGCACACTTTCACAAAGCACTACCACTTACCTCTTTACTCTAAGTCCAGAGCAGGCTTTGCCACTGCAGTTCTGCAGGGCCTCATAGCCTCTCCTAATCCTATTTAGCCCAGCTGCCCATCCTCAGCTTTGGGATTCAACCCAAGAGTAATGACTGCAACAGTGAAACACGATGAACATAGTACAGTTGTGTACCTACCATAAATGTAGATGTTCAAGTGTATTCACTATTGCAGTCCAGGTTACCCACCCACCATCCCCCTTCTCTTTGCTGGGACTTATCTGCACCTCTCTATCCTATACAACCTTTTTGGTGTATTTGCTTGTAGATGAAGGAAATGTTATTTTTGTGCATGTATTTTTATTGGCATATTTTTTCAGCCTACCAATTTGGGGGCACCTGACATCTGGGGCAAGAAAAACTGAAGAAAATGGCATCGGCTGCATCTTTTATACCTCTGGCGCACTGACGTCAGGGAAGAGGTGACAGCAACCGACGCCGGACCTAGACTTTGGAATTCTGGCCGAATGAGGGTAGCCTGCCAGCAGGATAACCCAAGAGTAATGACTGCAACAGTGAATACACTCGAACATCTACATTTATGGTAGGTACACAACTATACTTTATTGTTTTTGGCAAGAAGCTGCAACCCTAGAAGTTGATTTTGTCTCTTCATATCTAAGAGGCAATGATTAGATATTATTCTCATTAATAACTGGCATTTGCTCCTTTAAATAATCCCTCATTTAAGGCAATGGTTGGACCCTTGGTAAAGCCTAGTCTTGGACAGTTTAAGTGTGGGTAGAAGACAGCTGCAGAAACTTAGTGGCATCATATTTCATTTATTTAAAATTAAAGTTCTTAGTCTGTTCACATTCCACTTGTAATGGGTAAACAGCAATGTCATTAAAGGACTTATCTATGAGATGGAGTTCTGTGTATGGAGTTCACCATGTGATTATGTCTGTAAGATGTACGCTGAGTTTGTAGTGCACCAGACTATATGCATAGATCACATGCAGATAGCGTGGTCCGTTTTCCAAACTGTACCACATGGGGCAGAAGAGTTCTTGTTAGTAGAATGTCTATTTCACCCAGGTACAAACATGGCCACCCTGTCACAGGCCTTATGAAACTGTATGTGTGCATGTGTGTGTGTGTGTGTGTGTGTGTGTGTGTGTGTGTGTGTGTGTGTGTGTGTGTGTGTATGTCTGTGTGTGTGTGTGTCTGTGTGCGTGCATGCGTGTGTGTGTGTCTGCATCTGTGTGTGCACCTGTGTCGGTGTGTGCATGTGTGTTCTAGGCTAAGGTGAGAGGTACTTTGGGGGGAACTCATTTAACTGGATATAAGATCAAGTCACTTTAATTGACGTTGAATTTGCAAAGTTGCTCTGATTTGCTGCGTTTGACTTTGGTGATGCCTTGCTGTTTTTAGTTCATGTGTTATGCATATGCTTAGATTTATCTTTGGAGTGGGTGTATAGTTTATTTTTGTACTGTTTGATGTTGGTGCATTAGTTAATTGGAACTGCAGCTGTCGTATACATTTTCTTATGGCAGTGACACAGCTGGTTAGGGAACACCTTTCCAGTTTAACAATGTTTTCACTTTCTCTATAGTTCTGTAAGGAGAGGCTGCCGTCCTGCAGAAATGTTTTTTCACATTTTGGTACTTCATTGTTGTACATTGATGTGTATGTTTCAGCTTTTAGTAGTTGTGATGTCTGTATCATCATTGTTATGACATAACTCTTTGATAGTAGTTCCATAGTGCTTTAAGCATAGGAGTGAGTGGGAATCTTGCCTTATTCTATTAGTGAGGTGGTACTTTATTACACAGATAGGACTGAGTTTTTTCCAGACTTGCTAACTGTCATGTGAGTGTTCTGTTGGAATTGTTCATACTGAATGAACCAAGTAGAAACCTATAATTTTTTTTCTGCATAAACTTCTTCAGTGACTGCATGCTTTGTGTTTCATTGAGTTTTGATTCGATGCAACTTCATCTGGGCGAAACAAGCCAGATGAAGCTTTTCTGTGACAAAATGTGCAAACCAAACACCATTTTTGCAGAAGGCTACCCTCCTGCAATCCCATGTTGGAACTTTGTCCCCTGTATCCTATCTTACTGAAATGTATTGACTTAATGGTCACACAACCAATGAGAAAAATAACAAATGCAAACACTTGGAAACACTGCCAGTGCATAATTAGAAACTGCATGGTGGTGCTGCGGTAGCGTTGTCGCCTCATAGTAAGACGCTGTCCAGTTCGATTCTCAGCTAGAGCGTCTTCTGCGTGGAGACATGCGTGAATGGGCGTACCTTCGTTGAAGGTTGTGTGTCAGGGCTGGTAACTCGGCATGTAAAAATCAACTACCAATCAGTCGCGGACCGGAGTTCCGCTGTGTTGACCCCTAACCGGGAAAAGCCGAAAGACACAAACAAACAAACAAACAACAGTAAATATCTATGTCAAAAGTGGTCCAGCAATTGCAGCACACGGCAACAAAATCAACAAGCTTGGAGTCATCCGCATTAACACTGGACCAGTTGTAGAAAACTTCAGTAGCCACGATGTCTCTTGATTAAATGTGATGAAATGCCATTGCTTTATGTTTAGACTCTTCCCACCAAAAAGAGATACTTGGATTTTATTGTCATGTTCAGCTGGCCCTCCTATTCTTTACTGGGATCTAATAGGTGATGCTTCATCACTCTCATGATGCTGGAAGCAAAGAAGAGCAGTCCTTTATTCCTTTTGTACTGTGCAAGTTCCTATATATAATGTAATTCAAAAAGTAATATAATGAAGTGATTTAAATCTCCCCTCAGAAAGGGATTTTATTCCCTTTCATTGGCTTCAGACATGGCTTTAGATTGCCTGAGATGGGTATAAGTCTACAAATGTTTAGCAAGTTCACACATAACTACATATAAATTTATATGCAGATAAATAAATATTACGTGGAGGTGGTAAATGGACAGTGTGAAGAGCTGTGTGTATACAAGAGACGGATAAAAGTGTACTGCATGAAGAAGAATACACTAAACATTGTCAAACTTTTCTGAAAAAAGTAGATAACTATAGCATTCATCAAATTAATTTCTTTGAGCACTACCTCCTTAAATGTAACCTGTCAAAATTGTGGTTCTCTGAAATTGCCACACTAGGTGACGAGTATGTATCCTTGAGGTGTGTCTACCTTGCATATGGTTATAATAAAGTGGGAATTGCAGTGTTCTCTCCCTGCATGGGGTTTTGAAGGATCCTCCTCCACATACACATATGCACATGCATACACAAATACACATAGGTACACGTAGACTTCAATTTGTGGTTTTGAGATTTGCTGTGAAGTGCCATTTGATTGATTTGAAAGCAGCAAAATGACACATAACCGAAATCTCCTTTGGTGCATAGTACCATAATTGTGAAATATGCCAGTTTGTGTCATAAATTCTATAAAACAATTTCACATATGGGTAGGAAAACAGTAACGTGCAAGGGATAGTTGAAAGAGCAAGTGTGTACAACAAATCGTTTATTGTATTACTATATAAAATGTTTGGTACAGGACAATAAAATAATTTCAGTGATTTATTTTTTAATTAATTTTTAACTCAAGCATTGAATGGGTTTTATTTTCCTCTTTTGAATGTGTAAAACTTAACCTCTCCATTGTAGTCAAATGAATCTTTTACATGCATAGTGCATGTATGTACACACACACACAGATAGATACAATTAGTGCCATAGATACAAAAGCATAGGCATCTCCACATCAACTGAAAATTGCAACATCAGGCACATAAAACTAGCTCTGAAGTAGGAGGTTATGCTTTAAGAATTCAATATTAGTATTATCAAAAAGCATCAAGAATTTAACATTGCTTCTCCTAAAAGTATTATGTGGTGTGCTTGTACACTATAAGGCAAAGCAGCAGTTTCTAAAAAAAGCAAAAACATATTGGAAATAAAAAGTACATCTAGAGTATATTTATTTTGAAGATGGCTGATGCTATAAGGGAATAAAGTGATCTAAAACCATGCTTTTATGAATTCTTCTCTTACCCACCTTCACCACACTTCCATCATAGGTAAGTACTAGGCTAGCTTCCATTGCGAACCATTTTAAGCCTAGCCAATTTCCCTTTCAAAAGTGAGAATCAATCCCTGTATCTTATGACTGTAAGGTAAACACCCTAACCATTATACCGGTCAAGATGTTCATCGTGCATACAGCTGCAGTAATCACAGATGGGTTTTCTGCCGTCAGGCGGTCCCTCGGTCGGCCGAATTCCAAAGTCTTGGTCCGGCGTCGGTTGTCGTCGCTTTCTCTTCTGACATCAGTGAGGCCAGAGTATATAAGACACAGCCAACGCCATGTTCTTCAGTCTTTTTTGCCGTGTGGTGCCTGAAGCAGAAGCAGTTCGCAAGTGCCGGTCGGCCAGCTCCTGAATTACGAAAATTTTGGAAACCGAAGTCTTCATTAAAGCTAAGTACCCCGTTGGGGAAACTTTTCTTGCCTCAGACCGATGTCAGAAAAAGTTAATAATTGTATTTCTTGTGGGAAGCAAATACCGCATAAGGATTTCCATTCCCTCTGCATACCTTGTTTAGGCCCAGACCACGACGTCTCGGGCTGTCGCTTTTGCGCTACCTTCAATAAACGCACTATTAAGCGTCGGGCGGAGTTCGCCCAACACTATTTTGGTAAAGCTTTTGATTATAAAATGTCTTCGGACACTCCGACTACCGTTTTGTCCAAAAATCGCAAGGAAAAGGACCGACACGCGAGGCCTGCGGTCCCCGCCGACACCACACCAAAACAGGCTACACGTGGTCCGGTTTTCAGTGAGACGCCTTTACAGTCCCTGACTACCGACGACACTCCTTTGGCGGTGTCCTCTGTACCCGAGACCGCTGGGTCCTCGGCCCTTTCCCAGACTACAACCACCGAAGCCTTTGCTAATGTTGAGCCTACTAATGTGGACAGGTCCACCTCCACCCACGGTGTCTTTAGACCCTCATCTTCTTTTTCTATTAAGGCCTTTACTAAATCCAAAGCAGCCAGGCACCCCAAGAGGCCTATTGCACAGGGCCCATCTCCAGGTCCCATGCCTAAAAAACAGATGCTTAAAATGGCTGAGGATTTAATTACTCTTATCAGAGGTTCTCAACCCTCCAGACAAGAGACCCAGAGTGGAGGAAGATTCTCCCTCTTCTGATCAGGGATCCATTTTATCAGAACATTCTGATGCAGAGGAACACTCTTACTCCCCTTTTGAGGATTCGGATGCAGAACAGTCCATCCCTTCTGTATCTCCTCCTGAGGATTTTTCCTTTGGGGAAACCTTGCACACCTTGAGGGAACACTTCCATTGGGAAGGCCAAGACTTTTCAGATTCTAAGAAAAGGCTTAGGGAATTTCTTTTGTTACCTCAACACAGACCTCTGGGGATACCCCCTGTTTTGGACATACTTGATGATGTTTATTCGGAGGCTTGCCTTAACCCGGATTCTCTGCCTCCTGCGCCAGTCAAACCTGATAGGTATTACAGAGTACCCAACTCTCACCAATTTCTCTTCAAAAGCCATAATGCTGACCCTGAAACCATTTCACAAGGCCCCAAGGGATTGAAGGCCTCCACTGCCAAGAATCCACTTCCTGCAGAAAGGGAGTCAAGATCTTTAGAAAGGTGGGGTAAAAAGGTATATACCTTGGCCACCCTAGCCATGAGGGCCTTAAATTGTCAGTTTCATATGCTTAAATATCAACAGTTCCTGTTATCACAATTAAGGAATAAAATGTCTCAACCTGAACAACCAGATTTAAAGGAGTTACAGGATATGATGCATAGTGCAGAGCAAGTGGGTAAACACACTTTACAATGTGGTTATGATGCCCTAGAGGCTTCAAGTAGAGCGGCTGCTACAGGATCAGTCATTCGCAGACATGCTTGGCTTAGAGAACAAAACTTGCCTGATCATGTCAAAGCTAAACTTCTAGATGCTCCTTTACAAAAGGAAGTGCTGTTTGGTACTAATGCTGAGGAGATACTACGGAAAATGGAAGAAAAAGCCAAATCTATGCAAACTGTCAAAGCCTTTTTACAGGTCCAACCACCACGTTTTAGCAGAAATTGGCCTTCAAAAAACTGGTCCTTTCCAGCCACTGACAAGCCCCAAAGAGGTAGATACAGATGCACAAGGGGCAGAGGGCAATCACAAGGATTATATAGAGGACGACAATGGCAAACTCCAGCACCAAGAGGTGGCGAGGACAGTGCACGACAATACAGGAAGCAAACCCAATGACTCCCGCATTTCCATGCCAAGCACGTCTCAGCTGGCAGCACCTCTGGGAGGAAAGCTAGCATTATTTGCAGCCAATTGGCATATTGTCACAACAGACAAATGGATCCTGGACATTATAAACAGAGGCTACAAATTTCATTTTCACACTCTTCCAAAAATGAGAGGCATGCCAAACCTGCCACAGAATCAAAGGGCAGAGGCACAACTACAAATTTCAAAGCTCATAAGCATGAGAGCTATTCAAGAGGTACCTACTCACGAACAAGGTCAAGGTTTTTATTCAAGACTTTTTCTGGTACCAAGGAAAGGAACCGACTGGAGACCCATTTTGGACTTATCCATCCTAAACACATTTCTACTGCACCAAAATTCAAGATGCTCACATTACAGCAACTTCTTCCCATGCTGGGCAAGGAGTTTTGGCTGGTAACATTGGACCTCAAGGAGGCATACCTGCATGTCCCAATCAGACAAAGCTGCAGAAGATACCTCAGATTTCTTGCAGGTTCAATCCACTATCAATTCTCTGCATTGCCCTTTGGCTTATCTACTGCGCCCAGAGTATTCACAAAGTGCCTGGCATCAGTGATTGCCTACTGCAGACTTCAAGGGATACAAATTTACCCTTATTTGGATGACTGCCTGATCCAAGCGGACAGCAAACACATACTTCTGGAACATCTGGCATATGTGACACGGTTATTGCATTCTCTGGGATACACAATCAACAAAGAGAAATCAAGGCTAACACCATCTCAGAAAATAACTTTCCTGGGCGCCAATTTGGACACAAACACCCAGATGGCCTATCTTATGCCAGAAAAACAGGGGCAACTATATCATTACTTCAAAATACTAGCAAAAAGTACCAGGCTTACTGCAAGGAAAATCCTGCAGGCTCTGGGATTCATGGCATCTTGCATTCTTTTAATCCCATGTAAAAAGCTGCATATGAGGAAACTTCAATGGTACCTAAAAAACCTATGGTCTCAACACAGTCACAGTTTGGAAACAATAATACCAATAATCCCATGTTTGCAAAAGGAATTTCTATGGTGGGCCCAAGCATGTGAAGCAAACACAGGCCTTCCATTCTGCAAGCCTCAAGCAAAGCAAGTTATCACAACAGACGCCTCAGATTACGCCTGGGGGGCGCACATGACGGACAGGTGCATCCAGGGCAAATGGTCCCAAAAAGAAAAGCACCTTCACATCAATCAAAAAGAAATGCTAGCAGTAATAAATGCAATTACAGCTTTCAAGGACTTCCTGCATCCAGGACAATTACTGATAAGAACAGACAACACCACAGTAATGTGGTACATAAACAAACAAGGAGGAACACATTCATACCCCTTGTGCAGACTAGCCATGACTCTTTGGAACTTGGCTCTGGAATGGCAAATCGAACTTCAAGCCCAGTACCTGCCAGGATTGGAAAACACGCTGGCAGACAAATTAAGCAGAAATATGACAGATCCACACGAATGGAAGTTACATCCTCAGGTGTTTACAGAAATAACCCAAGTGTGGGGGAGGCCAGACATAGATCTTTTTGCCTCCTACAGGAATCATCAATTGGAAACGTTTTGTTCAAGGACCTTTCATCCAAAGGCCTGGAGAGTGGACACCCTTTCATTCAGTTGGACAGCATGGACAGTTTATGCATTCCCACCTCTGCCTCTTCTGCCCAAGGTACTTTTGAAAGCAAGAGCAGACAGACCGAAGATGATACTGATTGCTCCAGATTGGCCACGGCAACACTGGTACCCACTGCTGAGGAGCCTAACACATACTCCTCCCTGGTCCCTGCCTCAAATGCCTCTTCTGCTGACTCAGCACAGCTACAAAACTCTCCACAGCCAGCTGAAAACACTCAATCTCGCTGCATGGAAAATTCCTTAACACCACAACAGACCCTACTCTCCAAGGAGGTGCAGGATGTCATTTTGGAGGCCAGAAGGCCATCTACTAGAAAAACTTACTCCGCAAAATGGAAGTGGTTTTGTTCTTGGAATGAGAAAAAAGGCCAGGACCCTAGAAAACTGAACTTGCCTCAGGTATTACAGTATCTAGCTGAGCTGCTGAACAGTGGACTTTCATTTTCTTCCATAAAAATCCATGCCTCAGCCATTTCTGCAGAATACAACACGGATCCTCCTTTATTTTCTCACCCACTCTTACGACAGTTCCTCAGAGGGGCTAAGAATATTAGACCACCAAGGAAACAACCAATACCAGCCTGGGATCTTAATTACATACTAGAAAAATTAACATTGCCTCCTTTTGAACCAGCTGCCTCAACAGATTTGCAATATTTGTCCTGGAAAACTGCCTTCCTTCTGGCTATCACTTCAGCTCGTAGAGTTTCGGAGCTACAGGCCCTCATGGCAGTGCAGCCCTTTCTCATTTTCCATCAGGACAGGGTTTCCCCTTCGTACCAACCCATCATTTATGCCTAAAGTGGTATCCAGGGTAGCTTTAAATCAAGCCATACACCTTCCTACCTTTTACCCCAATCCTCAAAACAAAGGGGAAAGGCTGCTACATTCTTTAGACATCCATAGGCAGCTACGTTACTACTTGGACAGAACAAAGTCCTTCAGGAAATCAGAACAACTCTTTGTGTCCTATGCTGTAGGGGCTCAAGGGAAGCCAGTTTCCAAGCAGACTATTTCAAAGTGGATAGGTCACTGCATACGGTTTTGTTATTCCTATCATGGAAAATCTGTTCCTACAGGTATCAGATCACACTCCACCAGGGCCACAGCTACCTCTACAGCCTTCCTCAGAGGAGTTCCTACCAAAGATATTCTGGAGGCAGCCACTTGGAGTTCTGTACATACCTTCACAAAACACTACCACCTGCCTTTATATTCCAGAACCAGAGCAGGCTTTGCCACTGCTGTTTTACAGGGCATTCTGGCTCAACCCAGTTCCTCCTAGTACCTACCACCCTGTGCGTAGCTTTGGGACTCTACCCATCTGTGATTACTGCAGCTGTATGCACGATGAACATAGTACAGTTTTGTACCTACCATAAATGTAGATGTTCGAGTGCTAATACAGCTGCAGTACAGGTTTCCCTCCCTCCTTCCCCACTTGGTAAAGGCATGGGGCCTAACAACCTCTTCATACAATCTGACTGGGTTATCCTTCTATGGTTTATTTGCTTGCAACCACTGATTTTGGATTATATTGCATTGCATGTATACACATATAAGCATAATTTATCTTTTGCCTTCCTTCTGGGGGCACCTGACATCTGGGGCAAGAAAGACTGAAGAACATGGCGTCGGCTGTGTCTTATATACTCTGGCCTCACTGACGTCAGAAGAGAAAGCGACGACAACCGACGCCGGACCAAGACTTTGGAATTCGGCCGACCGAGGGACCGCCTGACGGCAGAAAACCCATCTGTGATTACTGCAGCTGTATTAGCACTCGAACATCTACATTTATGGTAGGTACAAAACTGTACTTTCTTTTTAAAACTCATCCCTTCTACACTCACGTCATACCCACTTGTACAGGTTTAGCCAGAAATGTGTTATTTCTCTGTAGCAAATATGTAATAGTTTACAAATTATTATCTTCTTTGGTTGGCAGCTTTTAACATTTATATTTATCACTTTTCATCTCTAGATTTAACTTGTTTAGTGCTGTAAGCTTTATAAAACATTGCTGTCTTGAGCACTAGATAAAAATCAGTTTGTAAGCTTTGGAAATGATTTTTATATTATCTCTATAGGCTGGCAGAAATCTTGTTATAAGGTTTGAAGTTGGAATATGTAGACCCCCCCCCCCTTAGCTGAACCAACTGCTGCCTTTCAAAACAATTTTGTATATTATGATTCACATGATGAATGCCTGGCTTCATCCATGTGCATGTATCTAACCCTTATGTCAGATATAGAACTCCAGTGCACATCCATGTACATTCAATGTAAATCACAAGTTGGATAAAGTAATGCTGCAGCACATCCATGCACATGTAGTGAAGTCACATGTAGATGTAGTGCTGTAGGAGCACATCCATGCACAGGCAGTGAAGTCACATGTCAGATGTAGTGCTGTGGGATCACATCTATGCACATGTGATGATGTTACATGCCAGGTATAGTGCTGTAGGCGCACATCCATGCACATGCAGTGACGTCATATGCCAGATGTAGTGCTGTAAAACCACATCTGTGCACACTCTGTGAAGTCGCATGCCAGATGTCATGCTGTAGCAGCACATCCGTGCACACTCGGTGATGTCACATGCTAGATGTAGTACTATAGGAGCACATCTGTGCACACATGGTGAGGTCACATGCCAGATGTAGTGCTGCAAGTGCACATCTTTGGAAATGCTGTGAAGTCACATGCCAGAGGCAGTACTGTAGGAGCACATCCATGCACACTCGTTGAATGCCAGATATGATTTAGGAGCACATCTGTGCACAGGCAGTGAAGTCTCATGTCAGATGTAGTGCTTTGGGATCACATCCATGCACATGTGATGAAGTTACATGCCAGATTTAGTGCTGTAGGAGCACATCCATGCACACTTGCTGAAATCACATGCCAGATATAGTGCTGTAAGAGTACATCTGTGCACACATGGTGAGGTCACATGCCACATGCCAGATGTGCTGTAGGAGCACATCTGTGCACACATGGTGAAGTCACATGCCAGATGTAGTGCTGTAGGAGCGCATGCGTGCACACTTGGTTAAGTCACATGCCACAGGAAATGCTGTAGGAGCACATCTGTGCATATGTGGTGAAGTCATATGCCAGATTTAGTGCTATGGAAGCATATCCATGCACATGTGGTGAAGTCATATGCCAGATGTAATGCTGTAGGAACATTTCCATGCGCATGCAGTGAATTCATATGCCAGCTGCAGTGCTGTAGAAGCACATCCGTGCACACCTGGTAAAGTCACATGCTAGATGTAGTGCTGTAGGAGCACATCCATGCACATGCAGTGATGTCACATACCAAATGTAAGACTGTAGGAGCACATCCATGCCCATGCAATGAAGTGACATACCAAATGTAGTGACATAGAAGCACATCTATACACATCCATGAAGTCACATGCCAGATAAAATGCTGTAGAAGGACATCCATGCACATGGAATGAAATGACATGTCAGATGTAGTGTTACAGAAGTGCATGCATGCACATGTAGCTAAGTCACATGTCTGATGTAATGTTGTAGGAGCACATCTTCCATGCACATGCAGCTAAGTCACTTTGTGTGTTAGATGCAATGATGCAGAAGTACATTTTCTATGCACATGCAGCTAAATCACATGCCATTTAGTGCTGTCAAAACATAGCCATGCATGTGCAGCTAGGTCACATATCCAATATAGTTTTGCAGGAACATATTCATTCACATGAAGCTCTCATGTCAAATATAATGTTTCAGCAGCAATCCATGCACATACAACTGATCCACGTATCAAATGTAGTGCTTTAGAAGCACAACCATGCACATGCAGTAAAGTGACATACCATATGCAATTTCTAGACCAAGAGACAAATGTGCATTGAATGTAATTTGGGAGCAGTTAAAAGACATGTTTATGGCAGTTAGAGCAGAGGGCTAACTTGGGAGCAGTTAAAAGACATGTTTATGGCAGTTGGAGTGGAGGATTAAGGGGACAAACTGTTAACAAGTTGTTTCCTGTTGTACATGGTTTAATTCCCTCAGCCTTCATTCTCCTACTGTGTCATCTTGAGCAAGTCATGTAGGCTCCTTTGCTGTCTCCTGGACTGTATGCCTAGTAACTACCTAAGAACCTGTTACAATAGTAATAATGTTCTTGTTCTATGATTCTGCGTTCAAGTTCAAGTCTGTGTCCAAGCATGAGATAGGAGGAAGTAAGGTTCTGTATGTGCGTGAGCAAACACACGTAGATGGTATATGTAGGTAGTAGGTATAGAGAGAGAGAGAGGGGAGAGGAGAGAGGAGAGAGGTAGACAGACAGAGACAGAGACTGTTGAGAGTGTGTGTGTGTGTGTGTGTGTGTGTGTGTGTGTGTGTGTGTGTGTGTGTGTGTGTGTGTACAGTTGTGAAAGAGTGTGTGTATGTGTGCAGTATTTCTGGGCTTCTGATTGTAAAATTCATGTTTTAGTAAGGTCATTATTATACTTTTAATTTACTGACTTGAACAATAAGTGATATATTAGTAAATATTTTACAAAAATTTCCCCTCCGTTTCCATAACAATTGGAAGTTATCTGCATGGTCTAAGTCCTTGGATTTCATCACTCAAACCATACAGGCTTGCATGGAGTCCTACTTTTCACAGTGACTGTTGTGGTGGTAGTGTGTATTTGTTGATTCTTGTACCAGCTAGTTAAGCTAGGTACAAGGCCTTTAACTACAGAGTTTTCCACTCTAGGCTGTAATGATTAGCACATCAAAGCATTCTGAATATTCTCACTTGTTGACAGTAGCAGACTGTAAAGTACACTAATTATTTTTTTATCTGTTGCAAGCTGTATTTTGTTGATTAAGCCTGTGTGCAGCAAACAGGCTTCATCTTGTTGTCTTGTCCTTCTTCCCTGCTGGAGAGTTATAGCATAGGATGGATTAGTTAGACAAAAAAATAAAAAACAGAAAAACTAATAGTCTTAAAACTTGTTTGATGAGCTCAATCACAATAATTTCCAAAAGTCATGAAATCTTGGTAGCATTCCAAAACAACAAGCCATTATTCATCATAGACAAGCTATCCTCAGTAACAAAAAATCAGACTGAGCTTATCAATGAAGTTTTAAGACTACTAGTTTTTCTGTTGTTTTTATTTTTTCCTCAACACTTGTGTTGTTGTAGTTGGAACTAGACAGATTCCTGTGCTAGTCCATTTTTTTATTAGCTAGACAAATCCAACAGATTCATTTAATGTCTTGGACAACTTTTTATTCATTATAATACCACCTCATATCACATTGCAAAATGATGATTTGAACCCTGGTTATCAAATAAATAATAATTAGAAAATTACTGCATATTTCTCATTGACTGCGGTGGTGGTGCTGCGGTAGCATTGTCGCCTCACAGTGAGACGTTGTCCTGTTCGATTCTCAGCTAGAGCGTCTTCTGTGTGGAGACATGCGCAAATGGGTGTACCTTCGTTGAAGGTTGTGTGTCAGGGCCGGCAACTCAGCATGTAAAAAATCTACTGCCAATCATTAGCAGACCGGAGTTACCCTGTGGCAACCCCTAACCGGGAAAAGCCGAAAGACACAACAACAGCATATTTCTGATTATGCCTGACTCAGGCTGAAAAGGATCCATCCTTGGAGAAATATATGTGATTATTATCAAATGTATAAATAAACACTGCTCCAAACTGGAGCTTTTGATGATCAGCCAGCTTAGAAATACTGATTATTTTCCCCTCCAAAAAAATGAAGCCCCAAAATGTGTCTATTATAAATACTAAATTACTGTTCAGTTACTGTATTGTTACATACATTGCATTGCTGTGTTTATTCAAAAAAAAAAAACATAAACTATTATAAATAACAGTACAGATAACAATATTTAGTAAATATAAGTAGTAAATATGGTTTGTATATGTAACCCTAATGTATCATGCAACTCTACAACCAAAGGGACCCAGGTTCAGTTATTGGCTTGAATGTCTGAAATGCTGGAAAGATGGGATGAGCATTCCCAACCTAGAGGGGAGGAGAAAGGGGCTTGTGCATGGGGCACATGTCGTAGTTCGATTTCCCATTTAGAGACCAGGTAAACAACTGTGACATGCTGTCTGAAGGTGGGAGAAGCATTCTGAAAACATAACCCCTTCTAGAAGTGAGGTGGGAGCCAGCACTGACACCCATTGTACTCCCAGCCTTTTACCAGATGTTTGCTGGGTTGGGGAAGTAAAACACGAGAAGCAGTGCCAATGCAACAGTATAATGCTTTCCCAGGTCACTGAAACGTATCATCAGCCTCAGATAGCCCAGAGGGAGTCAGACGGGGTAAGTCGACCAAGCAATCATGTAAAGGCTTGGAGTCAGCTGATGGTCAACTGTGTGGCAGAAAAAAGTAACATAAAACATACCGTGTAACTCTCCATCTTTGCCAATTCAAATTATAGTCAAATACCACATGGATATAATCAGATTATTAAATATTTATGTTATACTTGTGCTGACAGTGTGAAGCATGCAACCCTGCAACTGTAAGGAAATATAAAGGAAGTAATACGTTATCTTTGGAAATTAACTTCACTATAAATACTGTACATATGTGTTCATTAATTTCCTTATGTACACTTCGTCTTCTAAAGGGTTTCAAGGGTATACAGAAATAATATAGTCTCACTTATGCATGTGGTAATGGTAATACGTGAAATGTCACGACCAGGTCCCAAAATACAGAAACCAAATGGTTGAAAGTTCAGAGTTACGTATACTAAGTCCGAGATCCCATTTCTCAGAATATTCCCTTTACTCAGAGGTATGGCAGTCTTCGAGTAGGTATATATACGTTTGGGGTTGGGTGGGGAGCTTGCCCCCCACACACACACAAAAAAAAGTTTTAAGGAGAAGAGCAATTTTTGAGATCTTCTCATCCAAAGGTCAGAACAGCATAAACTTCAGATCTTTCAAAAGGGAAGATTGAAGTAGTTACCAGTGTCTGCGCGACATCTATATGGACCGGTAGAGACAGATTTTATGACAGTAAAGACAGCAAATAGAATTCAAAAGTCAAGGGCTAAAGTTACCATCTTCTTAAATTATTTGCTCTGAATGACTTATTTCCAACATCGCCTTTCATTCAGTCATTAGAGTGACCACTGGAAAACATTGAAGGAAAGAAGTGTAGTTTGTCTCTGGCAATGTTAATATATATAGTGCTTTACTAAGACTGAAAATCAGGTACTTTTAGTTAGATAGTAATAAAAGGTTATGTCACAAAAAAGTACGACAGCTATTGTGTTAAAATCTTTTGATAGTGCCCAGTTAAACTATGAGTACAAACTCATAGCTTTTATGTCCAGTTCTTAACTTGACAGATATTTTTGTGCTGTAACAGATAAAAAGATGTACTGAATTTTTAAAAAGCATCATTTGTAGTTACATATGCAGTTGGCTAACATGATTTAAACAAAAGCCCTGATTAATGTAAGAAACATCTGAATTTGATAATTTAATGAACTTTTCTTTTACATGAGAAGAATATTACTGAATGGTGATTTAACTCCATGGCATAGAAGTATAAAACCCTGGTGTCACCCCCAGATGACCTGCGATCGACTCATGGCATGGGCAATGGAGAGGGAGGATGACAGTGGGAGTCTAAGGGCATTTCACCTATCCTGAGGGGATAATGGTGGATCATCTCACTGCACTCTCAACACCTGCTGGAGTGCAAGTGTATTTCGCACAGCAATAAGTCTAGTGAATATACTCTGCACCCTGTGCCCAAAGTTAGCAGTTACAGTCGAACTTTCAAGCTGCTGTAGAGAGGAATTAGGTAAGGGGGAACTCAATCCCTGATGCTCAGATTAAGGCTGCCAGTCCTGGTGTCTTGTCTGAAACCCTGGAGGACTGATTGCACCAAAGAGCTCTCATCACCATGGTAGAAATGCGTCAGTGGAGTGGCTGGGAGGGTAGAGCTAGCTCGCCAGAGCAGAGTTCATAGGAGGGGTTGACTATTACTGTATAAACCAGAACTGAACAATATATAGCATTTTTTTTATTATATAAAGTAGTAGTTCAGGCAGAATCATTAAAAATGTTCAACACACAATTTTTAGAAAGTTACATGCGATTGAATAATAATAATAATAATAACAACAATAATAATAATAAGCAATGTGTTTTTTTTTTATTTCCTCTTGATTAATTTTAATGTTTAATTTAAAATAATTGATTCTGACATATTTAAGAATTCATGCCGTTGTGCATTTTATTGAAATTTTTGAACAGGTAAGTGACCTGAACAGTTTTGGACATTTTTCCGTCACAACCTAGTTACAACTATAATTAAAGTCCAAAACTTATGGATTAGTGTAAAAAACATAATCATAAGATGTTGCAGGGTAGCTAGCTTACTAAGTAGTCCTGAAAAATAGTAGTTATCTAACAGTATCCTACAAACTCTAATACTGCATGCAGAACATTTGGAAACTGTTATGTGGAGTTTGGACCATACATACCTTACCCATTAGTGACAGTTGTGGCTGTGTTTGGTTGTGAATGTTTCCTCTGTAACTAGTGCTGCAATATGTATCTGTATGTCTGTATTTTCATGACTACCGGACATAAATAGTTTGATAAGCTATCACTTTTATATATCAAGAGGAACCAAAGAACAAACAAACAATACATAAAGAAAATATAGAGTTACATAGCCTGTATTTTGCTGGCTATTATGTTACCATCCTTGTTGAACTCATTTCAGGCATAATTTAGGGTTTAGATGCTAAGTAAATGATGTTCTCTGAATGTCCCATACTGTACTGCCTTCTTATAGAAAGGGTATACTTTCAGAGTCTTGACACTACTGAATAGAGAGCTTTTTTAGCTATTGCATTATACATCTGTTGCTTAAATTGTTAGTATGATATTTTTAGAGTGTGGTGTCTGGACCTGAGAGCAGAACACTCTGTGATAACTTCATTGTAAAAAGAGGGGGTGTTACCACAATGGGGAGCCACATTTTAGTGTGGAGAAATGCATATCTGCAAAGTGATGAATCAAGCTGGAACCATGAGAACAGAAAATCTGTAAAACACTTCTATTTTAGAAGATAAAATACCAAAAAATATGCATCCAGGTCGCTTCATGTGTCAGAAGTATGTTATTTCTAGAGAAAATTGATTGTAAAAAGCAGTGTTGCTTTTATACGTCATGACTACAACTCACAACAAATACCTACTTTGATTAAAACAGAATGCAGAGACTCTTCTTTTTGGATCTATGTCCCAGTAGTACTTTTTACCCAAAAGTACTGTTTGGGGTAAAATTGTACAAAATATGTATGTTGGGAGAGAGGGCCTGTGCTTTGTTCCTTATCACTAAATTATTATACTCAGGTCTAAGACTACTACTGCATCTGGAAAAGCAGTGCTAATTATTTACAAAATCAATTTCAGAGTAACACAGTACTGTTGATTGTTGGTATACTATGTATGACTGATCGGGATTCCATGCATTCCACTTTGGCACTTTTGCCAATCATGATTTTGCCAGTTCTGACATATGCTTGTGGGAAATACATTTCAGGCAATGTTTGACAGACTCACTAATTTACAAGAACCTATCAAAATAAAGGAAGATATCTTGGAAGCAAGATGCATATGCAGCAGGCATGGGTGGAGCTATGAAAAAAAAGCTACATCTCAGAATGGGAGGAATACAGTGATAGATGTTCATATAACACTGAAATTTAGGACTAGGGAAGCACATAAATCATTTGTAAATGATACCCTACCTATACAAAGCTCAAGAATTTACAGGAGTAAAGAAAGTTTAAGGATAAAAGAAGGATATACTTTTTGCAGAAAAGTATGTAGTGAAAAAGGAAGAAAAAAAAACACAAGATTGCAATTAACTCTTTTTTAAACTTTGTATTTGATTTTAAAAGAAAACAATAATCATTTACATAATAATTAACTAACAATCTCATGAAATCATGTACATACTATTTACAAAGTTCATAAAAAATTTAAAACATTTCCAGTATAATTAATATGTTTCTAGTAAGCTTTATAATTTTTCCCAAGCTAATAATTTGTCACATTTTAGTTCTCATTTTTATAGTAAGTATTCTGTTATTACATACTGATTTTGCTAAACAGATAATTCATTATTAAATGATATAGTAGTCTTCGTTTTCTAGTTTTTTGTAATGGTTTTTCTAGCTATTGCTAAAATACTCCAAGGTATGTGTGATACTGGAATCATTTCAGGTATAGGTGGATTAAATAATATAAGAGAATATGAGATGTTACACTTATCCAACCACAATGCTCTACAAAAGTTTTTGAAATCAGTCCAAAATGGAAGAACTATTTTACAATCAATTATCGTATTTTGCCAATCAGCATTAAGGTCTATCTCATATCTCCAACATTTTGTGTTATCTAATTTATATACAGCTGCTATCTTTTGAGGTGTGAGAAAATTTATATGCATAAATTTCCATGTAAATATTTTCCAGTATGGGGAATATGTTGTTTTTGCTGCTGATTTTAATATTAGTTTTTTATTGTTATCTGAAAATTCTTCTTTATTAATTTTAGTTGAATATGACCAGAATGAGCTGTCAGATAAAGCAAATTCAGCTCTTAGGATTTTGTAAATTATTGATAATGAAGAAATATTATTAGATGATCTTTTATTGATATTAGCTAGAAGGTTTAGAATTTTGGGAATCTGCGTATTTTATGTATTGAATGTTACTTTGATTTTATCCTCTATGAATTCTTTACATGTTTGCACGTCTAACCCACTATTATTTTCTATGCAATATTTTTGCAACTAAATAATCTGCAGAATGTGTTTTGTTTCCCGACAAGAATTGATGCCAATATATAAGCCCATTCTCCTTCAAGTCTATCATTTTTTTGGTATTAAAAGATATTAGACATCTGCTATCTACAAGAATTTGATTTATAAAAGGAAATAAGATATATTTGTGTTTTTCATTCAATAAATAACCTTGTATAATCCATAAGAATACATTTTGATCAATATTTATAAATGTCTCAATTATATATTTATTATTTTGTGTTATTAGTATTTCATGAATTGATTTCCAGCATGAGGTAAAAGAAGAATCTAGCCACATGTAAACTTTTTTTATAATCATGGATGTAGTATATAGTTCAATGTTAGGAAAAGAAATACCTCCCTCTTCCCAGCCTAAAGTATGCCAGTGGTGGGAGATTCTAGGTTTTTTGGGGTGCCACAAGAACTTTATTAAAATGGAGTTTAACTTTTTTATAATTTGTTTTGATGGGGGAGTATTCATGATTGGCTGGTGTATAAAATCTTCAGTAATGCTATCATTTTAATTAGAATTAACCTGTCCTCAAAAGTAAAGAATAATTTGTTCCATGTTTCTGGTTAACCTTGTTATAGCATTGATTACTTGCTGATAATTAGTTGTTATTGATTGTTTATAGGTTGGTTCAATGATTATTCCTAAATATTTTACTTGAGAATTTCCCCAGTTGAAGTTTTTAAATGTAGTCAACCTATCAGTTATCTGTTTATTAGCAATGTCTTTGTTGTATGTTGAATAAATATTAGCCCTGATAGTTTTTCAAAGAAGTCTATAGAGTGTATTAAATGTTCTAAACATATTTCTGTATTTCCACTAGTGATTAAAATATCATCAGCTGGATTTTAGGGGAAAAATTTTCATTTAATTTATAACCTTTTATATTTATATTATGCCTTATGAACTTAGCAAAAGGTTCTATTGCAAGTGCAAATAATAAAAGGGATACTGGACATCCTTGTTTTGTTCCTTTTAAAATTTTAAAGGGACTAGACTTGAAAGTGCCTATCTTTACATATGATATTGAGTTAGCATAAATCTTATTAATTAGTTCAATCAATTAATTAGAAAAGTTATATTATGTTAATGTTCTAAACAGATAGGACTAGTTTATTGAATCAAATGCTTTGTTTATGTCTAGGATTATTATCGATAATTCATTCTTGTTTTTATTCGCAATGTCGAGTCAAAGAAAATAACCTAAATAAATTGTCATGTGCTTTCCTAGTAATTATAAAGCCTGTTTAATTTCCTATGTTAAGCAAGCAAGTATTGAGTTTTATCTTTTAGCTACGATTGACATGAATACCTTATAATCTACATTTAAAAGACATATAGGACAATAAGATGAACAAGAAACCAGATCATAGTTTGCTTTTAATATGGGGGAAGTAAGGGAATATTTCCAAGAGGGAGATAGATTAGATGTATTCTTAACTTCTTCAAATGTGTTTAGCAAGATTTTTTAGAGTGTTATCAGGCATTAGTTTATTCTGGAGTTATCCCATCTAGCCTTGGTGTTTTGTTTTATATTTTAATGAGTTCTTTTCATTCTCTAAAGGAAAAGGGCATATCCTTTTTAAGTATTTGTTCTTTTGATAGCCTTTGTTGTATGTTATCTTTTAAAAATCCATCTAGAAGAGTATTGCTGCTTAAAATTGGTTTTGACGTGTTGATTTCATCATAATAATTTATAAAGCATTTTAATATGTCATTCAGGCATATAACTATCGTTGTTTTAACTTTATCATTATATATATAATTTCCTTAATGTTGTTATTAGTGTTCATGCATTTTGACCTAATTGCTATTTTATGGAAGTTTTTTGGGATTGAGTATGAAATCTTGTGATGAAGTATATCTATATATTTCTTGTTTAGATTTTTTTAACTGCTTATTTACATTTATATCATTAGGTTTTATAATCAGTTTTAATTTGTTAATTTCCATTTGGATGTTTGTTAATTCCTTATCCCATTCTTTCCTTTTTGCTATGTACCAGTTTTTCATCTTGCCATATAAAACTACCTTCAGTGTATCCCAAAGAATACAATCAGAAACTTCTCCATTATTGTTAAGGGCTATGATTTGATGTATTTCTTTAAAGTACCATTCCTGTAAGTCTTTTAGTTTTGTAATGTAAGCAGTTATTCTTTGACAACAAATTAAGTCATTTCAGCTTATTGTTAATTAAAATGTTGTAGCATTGTGGTAAGACAGTGGATATGAGACAGTCAATACCTCCTCTATCTTAGAATATATCAAAATTGAGACTAAAACTTTATCGGTATTCGTTTGAGTTCCAAATCTATATGAATAATGTGTGAATTTCAAAGAATTTGATAGTTTTAGTGTAGGTATATCAGATTCATAGAATTTATGTAATTATTCAAATGTTTTGCTACTGAGGATTTTTTTTTATTTTATCATTTGTGGTTTTGTTGACAGATAATATACAAATAAAGTCTCCAGCAAATAATAATTCACCTTTAGAGTATGTTGTAATAATGTCTAGGTGTTTTTTAACAGTATTCATACCCATACCTGGTATGCAGTATGCATTTATAAGAGTGTAGTATTTTTTTCTCTAATTGTATTACTACTATGTGTAACATTCCACCTTTATCTGTGTATATATCAATAATTTTAGGCATTCCTAATGTTTTTCTCCATAATGTTAAAATACCTCTTCTTTTAGATTTCAATTGGGATCCCACTAAAATGTATAATCTCTAAATATGAGTCTATTAACATCTTCAGATACTAAATGTGTTTTTTGTAGTAAAACAATATCAGATTTATGTAGTGTTAAGTATTTGTTTAGACTACATCTCTTTATCAGATTGTTCAATCCATTGACATTCAACGAAATACACTTTAAAATAGACATTGTTTTGTGTATAATGTTCAGAGTTTGCATCTTGTGAATACTGAATGATAAATGTGAATATAATAATATAAGTATTTGTTATGGACAAGAACCCCCCCCCCAAAAAAAAAACAATAGAATAATGAACATTTACACCCCTCAACATGGAGCATGCAATAAACCCTTTGACAAGAAGAGAAATTTAGGTAGAGGCCATCTGGAAATGATTATAGTAGAAATTAGGGTAAAGGATGATGTTTGGATGCTAACAGATTCACACCAACATGGAATAGATGTGTACATTTACAGAGTGGCAAAGGCAAACAACAAAGAGAGTAATCTTATGACTTGAAGCAGCTATGCAAATAATATCAAAAATATTATGTTAGCAATTTTGAACAAAAAAAGACGGTATACAAAGAATGTGGTACATTTAACATCGAATGATACATTATATGTAACGTTATAATAAGTGAGTTAATGGGTCTGATTGAAATCAGTTTATTTTTGCTCATGTTATCAAGACAGTAGGAAGAATAAATCATACTGTGGAGGAAGATGTAGGGATCCTGGTTTTGAATCTGTAGTCCATTCTACTTTGGTGATGCATGTATTATTAGTTTCTTGTCAGCCATTATGTTATTAATGCTCAGATAGTTATTTGTAAATAGGCATGGCTGATGTTAATTGTATCAATTTGTATGTTTTATAGCATGACACTTTTTTATACTATGTTGCTCCTACTGGCTAGGTTTAGTTTTTGTTGAGTTAAGGTTTTGTCCCTTTTCCTTCTGTGTAACCTGAGGTATTTATTCATTGCTGTATTTTGATTGACCTCTATAGTGATTAGGTTTGAGTACTTCAATAAGAGTGGCTGAATTTATGGATCCCTTGTACTTAATATTTATGTAGTAGAACATTTACAAAATATGGGATACAAGCTTCTTTTGGAAGTAAAAAGAAAAGTTACATTAAACTTTGGAACAACATTATAAATGGCTGTTATGTTTTAGGGCAAAGACTTGACAGCCAACTACTATGGTTGGACTGCTCAGTGAGAATTTAAAAATAGTACGTACCAATATCATAAGTCTAATAAAATGAACCAGAATAGAAAACACTTAACTTGTGAATATGGGGGGGGGGTCGCATTACACTAATGAATGAAACCTGAACAATCAGGGGAAATTTGATTACACCAGTCACAAAATATATTTTATTTACAAATAATAGAGGTAGTGAGACTAGAGAAGATGGTATGGAAGTATGTGTTAGGAATGAAATGAAATTCTGAAATGGAACACTACATTAGAAAGGACATAACTCTTGGTTACAGATACAAAGTTGATGGTTTTGAAGGGAAACTTTATTATGGTATATATGACTGATCACTGCTTCATCTTTTACTGTCTTTTATGTTTTTTTGTAAATAACTCATCCTGTGTGCATTTTGAGTATTATGCACACTTATAATTATGTATTGCCTGCCTTATGCTCAAATCATGTATAAAAATTATCTTCTAATCTGTTTGTTTACCTAGAGAAGAAACTAGTAAAAAAAAAAAAAAGTCAAATATTATGCTTCAGTTAAAGTGGATGGTTTTAGGGTTAGATATATGAATGTCAGTTAACATGGTTACAGTAAAGTGATATCATCCACAGTAAGACTTTTGCACTTTTGCGTGTGGCATCCCTGCACACCCAACAGGGATTTTAGGTTTATGTCATAGTCACCGAAATGAGTCAAACTTTTGAAAGTGTCAATAGCAGTATGCTGATTGGGAAACTGGAACATATATTCTGCATATAACCTCTTTAAATATATTTGAGTTTTATTATTTAACATCAACTGGAAAATGTGTTTGGGTGATTATGGGTATGTAAATACCTTGGACATGGGTATCCTGCAGTGGGAAGTCTCTTACAGGCCTCTTCTTATGCAGTTACTAAATTAATGGTATCAGACTGAGAGTGTGATCTTTGATCTCCTAAGAATACCGACAACATTAAAGTGGGCTTGATCATAACCTTTGAAGAATGGAGTATAATAGGAAGAGCAATTGATACTATGTCTAATCAATGTTTGGCAAAAGTAAATGAACAGTGGTAATGCAATTGTTTATATGTCAGTGGGATAAATAACTTTAAATAAAGGATACTTTTCATTGTGTGACATGAAATTGTCAGAGGCAATTAAGCAGAAAAGCCTAAGGTTATGGACAGACTGCATATGAAAGTTTAAGAGAGATTTATGAAGTAATTGCAGAAAAATATGCAAAAATACTTATAAGGTTTATTGCCAGTAAAATCAAAATAGTCATGATATCATTTCTATAGTCCTGGACTCAGTCCCAAGGCTAGAGTTAGTTTTCCTTTGCTATTCAATTGTTAAAACAGTCCTAGGTTAATCATTTGGACTGCATTTGGATATGTGTGTGCAAAAACAGAAAACTTACTATGCTGTAGCTCCTAGCTAAAAGAAGAAATAACTGCTGTTTGCAGTAGTCTGGTACCCAACTGCCCAGAGACTTCTTGTTGGTTTAGAGGCAGTGATAACCCAACAGAATGCATGAGGTCAGATGATATGTCTTTTACAATGACAAGAAGACCAAACGCTCCAATGTATCACATTTTTTGGTTCTTAAGGGTAGATCCCTGTCAGTTAGAAAAAGTATAATACTGGCTCCAGGATTTAGCATATGAGGCCAGATGTGAGAATTGGGTTATTTTATTATCATTTGAGAAAATAATTTGGAGGAGAAGTCCTTTATGCCTGCATCTTTTGGTTGAAAAAGCTAAATCACCCCACTGAATGTAAAAATTATGCACACAAACTAGTAAGAGCAGTAAGCAGCACTATGTGAAAGATGAATTGGCACATAGAAAGAGTAGTTACTGTTTTAAATGGGTTCCCAAACAGGAAAAAAGCATTAAAAGTGTGGATATTTTAGAAGAAAACAAAGCAAATGTATGAGATCTATTGCCTAATGTATGATCAGATGCTATTGGTTTTTAGTTACATAGGTTCATAGGAGATTACTAGGCTAATGGCTCAAGAAGTCTTACAAGTCTAGCCATTATTACCCAGATTTTCAATACCTAAGGACTAGAGGATGGCATAGGTTTGTGCCTATCCCTTTGTGTATTTTACAGAGTATCCTTGTCCATAAGGGACATAGACAGTACTCCAGGAGTGAATTTACAATTCCCCATCCATTGATCCAAACTGAGTTTGAAGAGGGCCAGGGAAGGGCTCTGCTTCATGTGAATAGGTAGCCTGTTCCACAAAAGGGGTAATTTCTGAGACATGTATCTGCCCCCCCCCCCCCCCCTCAGCATGTTTTCTTCACATCACAGGCCAGGTTTAGATCCTTGGAACGTGTAATCCACATGCTGCTTGTTTTGTGAATGTGTTTTTTTCTCCCTCATCTCTGTGTATTGTACTGTATTTATGGTATATGCTTTATTATGTTTTACTCTATCTTTGTTGTGTTTTTTTAGTGCTGGTGTTCTGGAATTCATATCATTTGTTACACTGAAACACATTCATATATGCACTACTTTAGGTAATTTCTTTCTTTAACTCGTGCATTGTTGTTGTGTTTTCCATTTGCAGAAAGTCAGCTGTGGGAAATTCTCCATGAATGTACATGACAATGATGATGATGACAGACCAAATCCCGCTGGATCTGCCAGCATTTCTGAGCACGGATGTATCCATGATGCCTCACATGGTGAATAGCGATGGCTCCCAGCAGGTCAGTTTCACTGAAAAAAAAACAGAGCTCTGATGACTTTTGTAGACTATAAAATAAGTCTGACATTTTACTTAAAACATGTGCTGTATTCATTTCTGTTCACCTGAACAGCATTCTAGATAGCCATTGGTTTATGTTCACCCCTGTTAAAGTATTTAGATGACTTCTGACATTTTAATAAATGCAGAACATGGAACTCTTTGTACAATGACTGCTTACTAATAACTTTTCCTTCTGGGTTCTCAAATGCTTCAGCTGTGCTTTGGGACTTGCTGCCAACTCAGAGTACACAGCTGTTTACATATGGTTGCAGAATCAGTTTTGCTCCTTGAGAATCCATTATTGAACCTTTAAATGTCCTTTTCCTTTGAGTATTCATACAGTTCTTCTGCAGAGCAGCTTGAACCCTTCAGCCAGTGACCTTAAAATATAGTGATATCACGTACTTCTGTTCAATGTCAGAGAATTCTGCACGCATCCAGCCCACACATTTGGCAGCGAGTAGGTTATCCTTCACGTTTGTCATACAGAGTGCAGTAAGGATGATGCCAAAAGACCTGCATGAATGGATGATGTTAGAGGAGAAGCAGTAAAGGATTATGTCAGAACGGCAACATAAAAAAAAAGCATCTGCAATCAGAGTGGCATTTTTTTCTCATCTTTTTTCATACCTTATGTGTGCTTCTATTAATTAACTTGATTATACTAAATTAAGTAGTCATGTTGTAGTAAGTCCATTCAGAGCTGGCTGTCTTAATGTGGTCTTTTGTAAATACATCATAAACAAAGGTAATGTATTTCTTCTTCTATTATTAAAATTTTCTCAAAATGCACCACTTAATAGTCTGTACTAATAGCACTACTGATTTGGAAACTGTGATGCTTAAACTTTAAAGAGTTACCATGGAACTAACACTTACAATTTAAATATTTATGTTTGTACTGAGTGTTGTAATGTCAGTCAAAAACTAGGCTGTTTACAGAAATAAAGGGTGTCCGACAAAAACAGCTAGTGTCATTTGTGTTGTGAAGATTATTATTAATTCTTACTTCTGTAGCCTGTCTTCTAGGGGTGGCCACGGTGGTGCAGTGATTAGCATTGTCGCCTCACAGCAAGAGGTTCTCCGGTTCGATCCTCAGGTGGGGTGCCTTCTGTGCGGAGTCTGCATGTCCTCTCTGTGGTTGCGTGGGTTTCCTCTGGGTGCTCCAGTTTTCTCCCACATCCCAAAGACATGCTGCAGGTGGATTGGACACTCTAAATTTGCCATTGGTGTGAGTGCGTGTGTGTGCCTTCTGTGGAAGGTTGGGTGCTGGGCTGGCAACTCGACATTGTAAAACTCCACTGCCAATCATGAGCAGACAGGTGATCCGCTGAGGCGACCCCTAACCGGGAAAAGCCGAAAGAAGAAGAAGACTTATGTAGCCTGTCTTCATACATATCTATGAACCTATTTTCTCACATCTTTAGTGAGCTGTAATAGGGGAGAAATTTGCCTCTGGTTGTACTTTAGGATCCCATCATTGCTTCGATCTAAGGTATTTAGAATTTTCCCAACATTTAAGATCTAATTAAAGTTTGATCATTCAATAAGTTTTTAATTAAGTAACTTTGTTTGGTTACCAAGTAGAAATGATTTATATTGGTTCTGGCTTGCTTTAGTAAGTCATGTTTTATTGTCACTTCATATTTAAATGTTGATTTTAGTTCTAACTTTATTCTGAAGAAGTCTCAGTTAAGTAGAAATAAAACTGTTTCTAATGACACATTGCTTTTTGGTTTGGTTGCCTATAGTGTGAGTTTTGATAATTGCTGAATGTCTTAGATTGACTGGCATGCCACTGTGGTTTCTTTACTGTATTCACATTAGTTTAAAATGTTTTATTTATATATATATATATATATATATATATATATATATATATATATATATATATTGCAGGTCTCTGTTTCTGTATTAAAAGTTCAGCATTTATTTGCATGACATGCACAGTGATGTGGGCAGTAGTGTAATATACCATGTAGGTCAGACATTAAAGTCATCATCTTAGTCTATACTGCCCATAGTTCTCAGTAAACTGCAGACTATTTGAACCTCATTGAGAATCATCCCTAGCTTAAGCATTACTGCTGTTAATATTACTACCGTTAAAAAGGTCTGATCCACTATATCAGTGGTTCCAAAACTTTGCAAGCTGGTGGACCCCTTTTATAAAGGAAAAATGTTGACAGACCCCTATCGGAGGTGGTATACATACGTTACATTTGGATCAACCTGCAACCCCACCACCAGCACCACGCAGCCATTTCAGTGTCCCATTACTTACCTAATTCTCCCCAATTGCCATAAACACTGTTCAAAATTCTCAGTGTGCATACTGTTTTCTGCTTTACCTCTACAATGATTACAGATGTTTGGAGTTAATGTAAAACTTGTATTTCAAATTTTATAGCACAAACACTGATGGACATTTGTTAAATCTAAACAAAGCAATATAGTCTCAATGAAAACAGACTTAACATTACAACTTCTGTGCCTTTGAAACTCACATTCACTGAAACAGCATTGAAACCCACATTCAAAGAAAATGCATCTGGCCAGTGGCGGATTAAGTTTACCTTTGGGCTGTTTTCAAAGCATAGGTCCCTTGCGAACATTTTTAGGAGCACGCAAAAGTTCTTTGATTCACCTTCCTGATTGTATAATTAAATTTTAATACACAGTAATTAAATTATATCCCTTGTCTAATACAGCACCACTTGGTAGTATGTGTTTTAAATGTATAGTTCTGCACATTTTTTCCAGTAAGCAGTGAAAAAACATATGAACTAATAATGACAAAACTGCCCAGTTGAGAACATTTCAACCATAAAGGGCCACTCAAACTTCTGTCATTACAATCCACCAATATCAGTCAATATGCACAATCTCTGCAGAAGTAAGTCATCTGAATAATTCCACCTTAAAGAGATCTGTAACTAATGAAAAGGTTGCTGCTAGCAAACAACTTTATTTCAGTGTTTCATCTACAAATTCAGTGCCTGCTGCCCTTGAAGAATAAATTGCCTACTTATAAAAATGGTAAGCTGGTAGCATCGCATGGATGGCAAACTGAAAACAGGTTCATAGTTACCAGGCATTTCATCCAAAAGAGGACATATTCAGGACTTCAGTACCCACCCCCTAAAAATGTAAAACAGTATCAATATGCTGTGGGAGTAGAGCCCACAGCCTTCTGCATTAAAATGCAAGCATGCTACCTGTTGTGCTACTAACACAACTTTAAAAGGTTGCACCACAATAGTGATACTATTTGCTAACTAGCTAAACAAATCTGTTGCACATTGTAAACAGACTTTGCATGAGCAACAGCAAACTTATCTTCCCTTAAAGCTCACAATTCTTTGAAAATGCACTTCAAACTAAATTTCTTGAAAAATGCACCTGCCATAATTGTGTGTGTGTGTGTGTGTGGGGGGGGGGGGGGGGGGCAGAGAGCCAAAACTTAGGACACATTTTAATATTTGATCTTGTAAAGTTAGAAAGTTAATAGAACAAAAAGTGTTGCATTAGTACAAATTTTCTGAAGGCTATGAAGTTTAATGCTCAAATGTCTGCCATTATTTTCTGACTTCAGTCATCAATGATTTCCCAGGGATTTTCCAGAAAAACACAATTTTATTAGAAACAGACTGAAAATATGAGGCAAAAATATGGACATTCTGCAAAAACCTGGACAGCTGAAGGATATGCTGCCTACCTCTTACACACACCTATTTCCCTGTTACACACACACACACACACACACCTGTGCACAAGAAATATCGATAAACCCTGTCATAATCTGGGAAACAAAGTGCCAAAGCTAAGGATACATTTTAAATATTGCTCTTATAAACTTAGAAAGTTGATAGAACAAGTTTTGAATTAATATGATTTTTTCTGAAATGCATGAAATCTAAAGCTCAAAAGTATCCCATTATTTTCTTCAGTCCTCTATGATTTGCCAGAGAAACCCCATTTTATGATAAACAGAACAAATAAGGCAAAGATCTGGCACACTCTGCGGATATCTGGTCAACTGACAGCTGCATTCAGGCACTGCTTCTTATTAAAGCCTTGATAAAAAAAATAAAAGAAAAACACCTTCAAGTTCTGTCAACAAGATCATCTGGATCGATCATCAGCTCTGCATTAATTTTTATTTGCTGGCAAAAGGGAGAGAGCAGACCCATACCCATACAGCGACCAACATAAATACGGGACCTGTCTTACTTTGAGGGGAACAGAACAGTTGTTTAAATTTCCCTCCAAGTTCCAACTGCTGGCAGAAAACACAGGGCAAGTGAGCAGCTGCTCAGCGTCAGCCGCAAACATGGAAGTTGTTTCCGCTTCTCCTCTAAAAACTAAGGGCAAGCAGCTGCTTAGCCACTGCTCAGCTGCAAACAGGGAAGTTTCTTTTTTTTTTTGTTTTTTTAAATAATAAATACATTTCTTTCTCCATTGACAGGGTCGGGTCATGGATGATGCCCGAAAGCCAGGTGGGTACAAGTGAGCTCGCAGACCCCTTGAGTTTATCATACGGACGGACCCCAGTTTCGGAAACACTGCACTATTTTAATTATATAATAAACAACCAACTAACATTTGACCAGCAGCAACACATCTGATGCTAAAATATCCTACACCCACTAAACTGCAGTAGATATCTTGATGTCAGTTGTATAAATAGGAAGTTGTGGAGGTAACATTTTAGTAACACTTGTGTTTCTCATAAAATCATTAAACTACAGTGTAAAGCCTTGATCATGTAAATATGTAAATTATACAAGTATGTAAAGAATTAAGTCTTTCAAACCCAACTAACTACCTTATCTTTAGACTCTCTTGCAGATTAGATGTTCAACAATCTTGCAAAAAATGTCTGTTATATTGTTATAACACTGCTGTTATTCTTTACAAAAAGAAAAAGCATATAGTTATGGATAACATCTCTGAGATGGTGCTGTAAACATTAATATTTCTCTACTTGTATTATGTAACTGTTGAGTAAGTAACTCAATGTGAGAATGCTAACAGTGGGCAGAAAAAAACCCAATGTGAATGTTACTAAAAGTCACACTATTACAGATATACTTGTTATGTATAATGACTGTACTGATGTCTAACAAAGATCACCATTGTCAGTCTAAACATACCATTTGTAATGTTTTCCAGTCTGATCGTGGGTCATAGATGAAACAATTATTTGACCAGTCCACTTTCCTGATTGACAAATATAAAATAAATAATTATTGTCTTCTCAATTATATAAGCTTGAGCAAACTTGCAAAAGAATCCCTAGACCTGCTGCTGTTCATCTCTGAAAAGTTCATCACTGTTTATCATTGAAGTACCTTTAATGGTTTGAATTCAGATACCATCAAACTTATTTCCAGTTAAAACTCGCACAGAAACTGCTGTGATTCTCAAATTGTTACTTATTATATAACATGGTCACCTTGAGACATTCCTTCCATGAACTTTCTACTTCAGATAGTCCTGTGGTTAATGTACCTAAAACTAAACCAGATTCTCTGACTTATGATGTCCTTCAGTGACTGGTGCAAAGTTGGAACAAAATTGTAACAGCATCAGGAGTGTCCCTCTTGGAAAGAGATTAAGACCATGTTAAAAGACCATCTCAGTTTAAAAAAATGAATATTGAGTTGGGGAGTCAAATCCCTGTGTACAGTATAAATTTATTTCTAATTTATTGTACATCTATTCATTTCATATGCTTGATTAAACTACCTCCTCTGTAGTCGTGCTGTACTGAGTACCAACACTACATTATATTCCCTGGTACTAATTCTGTAATTATGCTGCGTAAGGCATACAAAGTTGTAGCAGCTACAGAGTAGTGGCTGACTTCCTACAGGATGGCCGTCTGATGCAGGAGCACCGAAGAGCCACACAAAGTATGAGGATTAAATAGCATAAGGCCAGAGCCTACTCAAGAAAGCAGAGGTAGAAGTTAGAAAATTAGAAAATCTTCAAGAGAAAATAGTAAAAACTTTGCAGATGTTATTAGGACCTGCTGATGAAGTATTTTTCTTGGAATGAAGGGGTGCAAGACAACAGCTAGCTGAGGCTTGAGAAATTACAACAGTGCAGTAGACAACAGAACCAGACTAAAGTTCACAGAAGAACAGCTGGTATCCTGTCTTGCAAAAATGAATACCATTGAGTAAGGATGTGGTAATACTGAAGGACAAGCTAAATGATTAAGAGAAAGAAGGAAGAGTCCGGACTTCATTAGAATGGCAACAACATTTTCCAAAGAACACTTGGAAAACTATAGAATTTAATATCTGCTGAGGCTCGTGAAAGCCACCCAAAGCATCCATTGAGGTCTCAGCATGATCCACTTTGTAAGATGGAAGTAACAGTAGTAGGGATCAGATGAGGCACGTTCTGAGTTGCACAGCTATAGAACAGAGAATGGCTGTTAGAAAACATAAAATGTAGTCGCAATCAGCCACTAGCCAAAGATAAAAATTGCAGTAGACTTCTCAGTATGACTTGTAAGGAAGTAACTGTCATACAACATATGCAGAGACAAGTTCAATAAACTGCACCACAGTACTCTTCCTAAGCATCTGTGATGTGTTAGTTGTCAAAAAATGCATACAAACAGTTCATCCTTAAAAAATTAGCACAAGCTTGGGTTTAACTGAAGAGCCAAAGGAGACAGCCATTAGTAACTTCCAGATGAAGAGCAAGAGGAGAGCAGTCATGGGATGGAGAGGAAATGTGTCTCCAACAAAAGGATCCATTTCAGTTTTGAATATGCTCTGGCACCTCAGATGGGCATGAAGAAGGGCACTTTGAGTACAAGAAAATGAGCCAGGCATTGCAATATATGGGGAAACACTGAAATAAAAGATCTAATATGACAAGAAAAGAGAGCCAAAACATGACTCAGGCTGACTGCACTTCATGGGGAAAAAGGGAATCACTGAAAGAAGTGGAATAGATGGACAGTCTTAAGCTCTGTAAGTTATGGGAGAAACAAAGCAACAAAGCAAGACAACATATTGTATCACTGATAGACAGCCTGGAGTAGAATCAGAGATAAATTAAAATATAACAGAAAGATCAGCTAGGCAAGCTGACTGAAAAGTAGACCAGGAGTAAAGCACACAGAACAGAAAGTAGAATTAAAGAGTGGATACCAGGTACCCGAGTCTGTAGAAAGAAGGCAGGGGAAGCAATCCTGGAAAGTGAAAGACTTTAAGTGGGACAGACAGACTTACATACAAGCCATGAACATGCCCCAGAAAGTATACAGGACCTGTGTGAAAATGTTTTTTTTTTTAATTTAGGAAGGGTAAACAAAGAGATTAAAAATAGGTGTGAGACAAAAGAAAAATAATGCAAGTAAAGTGCCTTTTGAAAAAAAATGAGAGAAGTATGTTTCTAATTAGGAAAAGAATGAAAAGAAACTGCTACATACACTCCCAGCCAGAAATATAAGAAGGGGAATGAGCAGTGGTGAAGGTAACCATGGGAAGAGGAAAACAAAGAATGGGATGCTGGATAGTGTAGTCATTAATAAGCAGACACTGTATAAAAACGAGGTGCAGCAAGAATGAAAACTGAGATAAGCACACAGATGTGTATTTCTGTTTGGATAGTATGAGCACCTAGATGCAAAGGTTTGTAAGTATGCATGCTTATAAAAATGCTGATGAAATGAAAACTAAGGTGGTGAAGGACAAAAGATTTAATTGAAGCTGAGCAAATATATGGTCTGGGGTGTAAAGAGTAAAACAAAAACTGGAAAAACATGGTGTTGTGGAAAGGAAGGCATGCATTAGTAAGTGATAATCCAAAAAGCAGACTACAATGCAGCATGTTTGCCTAAGGGTGTATTCATGCTTGTACTTTACTTAAAAATGGTATGATAGCATGTAGAATGCAATCTTAGTTGATTCCATAACACTGTAGTTATAATTGAATGCACTCAGTGGTAGAAGAAACTTGAGTGCTGTGAAAAGAAAGAAATGTTAATGAAGTAAAAGAGAAATGAGAAAAGTTGGACAAATTAAATTGTAGTAGAGTAATATATGTTTGCAGAAGACAAGCTAGACTAACTAAAATAAGAAATGCAGTGGGATGGGGAGAACCCCGATGCTAGAGCAGTAGGCTTGGAATGCAGTATGATAAATGGATCATATATCCGATGAATGTAAAAGGGCGACAGTAGAAGCAGGCACTAGCAGTACATGGACTGTGAAAGTAAAGAAAGGGACTAAGAGGCATCAGATGAGGACTCTTGGCACTGAGGAAGTCCTTGGGACTAAGAGGCATCAGATGAGGACTGTTGGCACTGAGGAAGTCCCCGGGACTAAGAGGCATCAGATGAGGACTCTTGGCACTGAGGAAGTCCTCTCTTCTGCTTCTTCTCCTGAGGATTTCACTTTTGAAGAGAACCTCCATGCCATGAGACAGCATTTTCAGTGGGAGACTCAAGACTGCCCACAGACAAAGAAGAGAGTTAGTGAGTTCCTGGACTTGCCTAAGTGCAAGCCACTGGCTATTCACCCCATTCTGGAAGTAGTGGAGGAATGTCTTCCAGGAATCCTGCTTAAAACCTGACAACTTCCCACTTGCCCCACGTAAACTAGACAGGTTTTACAGGGTTCAGGATTTGCATAAATACCTGTACAAAAAACTTACTGGTGACCCAGAAGTGATCACTGTAGGACCTAAAGGAGCCAGAACCAGCTCATCCAGAAATCTGCTTCCCACAGATAAAGAGAGCCAGTTCCTGGACAGGTTTGGCAGAAAAGTGTATACATCTGCCACTCTTACCATGAGGGCTTTAACCTACCAATTTCATATGATTAAGTATCAACAGACTATCCCCGAACAGTTCAAACAAAAGTTTTCTGTCCTTGAAGCTAAAAACCTTTCCAAGCAATTGTCTGATCTCTGTCTTTCCAGTGATCAGGTAACCAAACATTCCTTCCTTTGTGGTTAGGATGCCATGGAAGCATCTTGCAGAGCTTCTGCAACTGGATCTGTTATTAGAAGGCATGTTTGTCTCTGAGAACAAACTCTTCCAGGACTATGTTAAGTCTAACCTGTTAGATGCCCCCCTGGACAAAGATATTCTGTTTGGGACCAAGGCAGAAGAAGCAACTTAAGAAGATGGAGGGCAAGGCGAAGTCAGTGCAGAAGTAAAAGATTTCCTCCAGGTGCAACCTTCCATGTTTAGTAGACATTTTCTTGCCAAACACTGGTCCTTTCCCTCCTAGCCTAGGAGTAGGCAGAGGAAACCCCAAAGGGATAGGCAACATAGAAGAGGCAACAGCTGCAAATAGGCAAACAATGGACTTCAGAAGCCCCCAGGCAAGAGAATTATAGACCCTAAGACACATCCAGAGAGCAACAATGACTCAACCACCCCACCAACAGCCCCCATCCCAAAGCTAGGAGGAAGGGTGTCTCTTTTCATAAATACCTGGACCCTCATTACCTCAGACAGGTGGGTTCTGTACATTATTGCAAATGGCTACAAACACACTTTCAAAGAGCATTTAAAGTACTCAGGTTATCCAGATGTTCTCCAAAATCAAAAAGCAGAGGCCCTGGCTCAAATCCAAATTCTCTGCTCAGAATGAGCAGTAGAACCGGTCCCTACAGCTCAACATGGAAAAGTACTCGCATCCAGTCTTCTGGTCCCCAGAAGGGAAGGTTCTTGGTGCCCCATTTTGGATCTGTCCAATCTTAATTAGTTCCTCTTGGTGCCAAAGTTCAAAATGTTAACACTTCAAAAGCTACTGCCCATGATATCCCTCCAGGCCTTCATGGTCTCTCTAGACCTAAAAGTTGCTTACCTGCACATGCCTATTCAAGAGTCCCACAGAGGATTCTTTACTTCAGGGCAAGATCCAGTCACTGTCAATTTTCTGCACTGGCCTTTGGCGTATCTCCCACTCCAAGAGTGTTCACAAAGTGCCTGCCACCAACATTAGCCTTCTGCAGGACCAGGGGAATCCAAGTCTGTCCGTACCTATACGACTGCCTGATAAAGTCCATGGATCAGGCAAAACTCCTCATGGACCTCAAATTCACCCAGAACCTTCTCTCTTCCCTGGGGTTGACAGTGGACCTTCAGATATCCAACACCTCACTGGTCCAAAAGATTGTTTTCTTGGGGGCTGTTCTGGATTCCTCATTCCAAAAAGCATTCCTCCCTCCAGAGAAAATCTCCTTTCTGATGGATTATTTCTACAGGCTTCAACTGAGAGATTGGATCTCAGCAAGAGAATTCCTACAAGCTCTGGGATATATGGTTTCATGTATCCTCATGGTTCGTCTTGCCAGGCTACACATGAGGAAGATACACTAGTTCTTCAAGAATGTATGTTGCCATGCTCACAGTCCCTAGAGACCCAGATTACCCTGATCTTTTGCTTCAAACAAGAGTTTGCATGATGGGCACAAGCTTGCTCACAGAAGCATGGCCTCCCCTTAAAATTCTCAACACAGGGTCAAATCCTAACCACAGATGCCTCAGAGACAGCCTGGGGGGCTCACTTCCAGAACCTCCGAACCCAGGAGAAGGGACAGACATATCAATTGGAAGGAACTCATGGCTGTACTAAAGGGCCTGATAGCCTTAAAGGAAATATGGACACCATGTGTCCTGCTAATAAAGATAGACAATATCATGGTAATGTGGTACATACGCAGGCAGGGAGAGGCACATTCTTACCCCCTGTGCAATCTAGTAAGGCAAGTCTGGGAAATAGCACATTCTGTGGGGTTGCACCTCATAGCACAATGCCTCCCAGGAGTTCAAAATGCTCTGGAAGACCATCTGAGAAGAAATCTAAAGGACCCCCATAAGTAGCATCTGCATCCAGAAATTTTTGTAACCATAACCCAAGCTTGGGGAGTTTCACGGGCGGAGCTCTTTGCATCCAAGGGGGACACACCCCTACAAAAATTCTGCACTAGGAATAGACAGGAGGGAGCCTGGAAAATACATGCCTTCTCCTTCCAATGGATTCAACTCTTTGTTTATGCATTATCCCAATTCCCCTTCTACCTTATGTCCTTCTCAAAATAAGGGAAGAGAGTCCAGGAGCAGTTCTGATAGCTCCAAACTGGCCCAGACAGCACTGGTTTCCCGTCCTCCTTGAACTCATCAACCAGACCCCACTACTACTACTACTACTACTACAGCAGCGGGTAGACCTCCTCACCCAGAATTGGGGAAACGTTGTCCATACCAACCTGCAGACTCTCAGCTTGGATGATCCAGCAACACCCAACAGTGGTGCTACCCTACGTAAACGGGTACAAGACATCACAAAGTAGCTAGAAAGCCTAGCACTAGGAAAACTTACTCAGCTAAGTTAAAAAGGTTCTCTATTTGATGCAAAGACCACCACCTAGATCCCCAGTCAGCATATATTTCCAACATCGAGGAATACCTGTCTGGGCTGCTGAATCAGGAACTATCTCATTCATCAATTAAAATCCATGCTTCTGCCATCTGCATATGTGCCTTCTCACCCTCCTCTCTTCTCCCATCTGCTATTAAGACAGTTTTTTAGGGGAGTAATTCACATTAGAATCCTCCAAGAAGGAAACCCTACTCTTCCATGGGACCTTAACTTTGTGGTAGAGAAGCTGTTCTTGCCCCCTTTTCATCCAGCAGTTTCTGCTGACCTAAAGTTTCTGACATGGAAAACAGCACTGCTTCTGGCTGTCACTTCAGCCAGGAGGGTTTCTCAGTTGCAGGCCTTCATGGCAGTGGAACATTTTCTTATCTTCCATAGGGATAGGGTCTGTCTCAGAACCAGCCCCTTCTTTATGCCCAAGATGGTGACTGATGCCTCTCTGAATCAGGCCATCCATCTCCCTTCCTTCTTTCCCAACCCTCAAAACAAGGAGGAGAGAATTCTGCATTCCTTGGATGTGCACAGACTGCTATGCTTCTATCAGGACAAGACTAAAACCTTGAGGACTGAACAGCTATATATTACCTTTGCCCCTGGGTCAGAAAGCAAGCCAGCCTCTAAGCAAACTATTTCCAAATGGATTTCCGATAACATTTCCTTTTTGTTACAGCTCTCATGGCAAAGTACCTCCACTGTGGATTAAGTCACACTCCACCAGGTCAACAACCTCTGCTGTCTTCATTAAGGGTGTCCCCACCAAGGACAATTTAGGAGTTGCCACCTGGTCCTCAGTGCATACCTTCACCAAACACTGCAACTTGGCAGCCTTCTCCAAGTCTAGAGAAGGCTTTGCTACTGCTGTCCTGCAGGGCATCCTCCCTTCTCCTTAGGCTCCTTCCTCCCTCCTTTCACCTTTGGGAATCTTCAGAATAGTCAGGACTGCAACAGTGAAACATAAAGAACATAGTACAGTTGTGTACACTGACCATAAATGTAGATGTTTGAATGTATTTACTGTTGCAGTCCTGGTTACCCTCCCTCCTGTCCCCCTTAGCCTGCTATGTAGGCTTCTTTCTGCCCTTTTACAACACAGCCAAGGGACCCTTCCTGGGCTCTCTTCCTCTGTCAGGTTCTCCACTGGATATCGCCTGTCTTCTTAAGCCTTCTCCTAGTTGAGGGCATGAGAATACTGATGTCATGATACAGGTTGGCTACTTTTATACCCGAACGTACTGATGTCACTCAGGGCATGCGGCAGCCTGTGAGGTGGAAAGAATTGTGTTTCAGAGTAAGGTTGGCTGAGGGCTTTCACGACAGGAAATCCCAATAGTCAGGACTGCAACAATGAATACGCTCAAACATCTACATTTATGGTAAGTGTACACAACTGTACTGTCTTGAAAAGACAAGGTGGTAAAGAACAAAGGAGAGTGGGATAGAAATTGTAAGAAAACATTACACAAAACTACTACATTGATAGGAAAAAAAGAGAACAAATGAGGTAAAAAAAGACAAGCAGAGTTAAAAGAAGAGCTGAAGAAGAGTTAACAGGTTGTGAAACAGAAAAAAAACAATATACCTTCACTGGAAAGGAAATCCAAGACAGTATGCTAGGAGAACAAACTGTAATCAGATACCTACATGAAAGTCTGAAGAAAGTAATTGTGATCTTCAAAACAGTAAAAGTTTAGCTGCAAATAGGGGACTGTATGATAATTCTGTGGTTGTTATATTGTAGGGTATTACCCCTACTTTGAGGGACAAAATTCTTAGATTTAGCGTATATAAATAGCAGGGATGTGTGCAGCAGGGGGACAAAGCCTCGTATGAAGGTGCTTTAAAAATGCACCAGTGAGTTTCTTTATTTGTTGTTTTATGCAAGAATCACACTTTAGTTTTCAAACTGTCTGTACTTTCAGTACTGGGTTTCACACTTCTGATAGTGAGCCCTGTAGATTAGCAAAGAGATGGAGATTGCACCAAAGGTGGTGTCAGGTTGTGCACAGATCATGCAACAGAGATAATAAAAGTTGGTATTTAAAGAGACAAAGAGAATTTAAAAAAGCTGTGGGGGTGGGACAAATTTAAACAGTAAATGGGGATCAGAAAACACTACAATTAACAATAGCTGGAATCCTGGAAAAATCAAGACCATGGTCACCAAAGAGATGTTAGATTTTGAGGAAATTGGAAATCAGAAGAAGACCAAAAGAGAGTCTCAGGGAAGTGGTAGAGGAAGTAGAAATGGTCGACATAAGGGTGTGAAACAAATAGAGGAGGGGTTAGAAAGAAGAAGAAGGGCTGAAATGGAAGACAGAAGTAATGAAAGAAGAAAGAATTGAAGCATAAATACTGAAGAAAAAAATATTCTACTAAGGACAAGGGGAAATTTCAGGGAAATCATTAGTTCAGAAGCTAAAGAAGAAAAATAGGTAGAACAGTAACTTCCAGCTGAAGAGGAAGAGGAGAGCACAATCATGGGATGGAGATGAAATTTGGGAAGGAAAAGCATAGGAAGAACATGATAGAGGCAGTAGGAAAGGTAATCCTGTAAAGAGAAGTCATGTACCTACCATAACCTTCCATGTTAGTTGTCTTCATCTCGCCTTCTTTCTTGCTGGTTGGGATCGGAGCCGATCCTCGGCTCCGACTCGGCCATCTTCAATAGCTTGAGAGCTGTTTACTGGCTCGAGGCTACCCCTTATCCCATGATGCCTAGTGCTAGCTACCCAGATCTCGTTTGAAATAGCTAACCCAGACATAGCTATGGGAAGAGACCCCCACAAACAAATGGTTAACATACCTGTCCTACTGTCTAAGTCAGTAAAGGAAACAAACCAGCAAACACTCAGCCAGTGAAAAATTGAACTCCTCTCGGTTCAACAGGATAGGGGGATGGAGGGGGGGACGCAAGAAAGAAGGTGAGATGAAGACAACTACCATGGAACGTTATGGTAGGTACATAACTTCTTTATGTTAAGTTGTCAATCTCGCCTTCGTTCTTGCTGGTTGGGACAGCGTCCCTAGCACCTACAATCCTGGGTGGCTCATTGGAACAGACTCTTCAGAATAGTGGAACCAAAACTAGCTCTGCCTCTGGAGACCACATCCAACTTGTAATGAGAAATAAAGGTATGAGGATTTGCCCACGTAGCAGCGGCACAGATAGAGTCCATGGGCAACCTAGACTGGAATGCTACAGACGTGGCTAAAGCCCTGGTAGAATGACCTTTCAGTTTGATTGGCAAGTCTTTGTTCCTTATTTGGTAGATAAAGGTAATGATATGAGACAACCACCTGGATAAGGTCACTTTGGAAACTGGGAGACCCTGTTTGCCCCGAGCATAGGAAAGGAAAAGTTGGTCAGACTTCCTTATATCCTTCATCCTATGCAGATAGAAACGCAACTGTCTATGAACATCCAATTGATGTAACTTGTATTCTGCCTTGTTGGTGTGGTTAGGGAAAAACACAGGTAGGTCTACAGACTGATTCAAATTGTTTTCTGAGCAGACCTTTGGAAGAAAAGAAGGATTAGTCCTCAGAGCAACCCTCTCCTTATGAAATACTAAGTATGGAGGACGGACGGATAGTGCCTGAAGTTCAGAGACACGTCTGGCTGAAGTAATAGCTACCAGAAAGAGAGTCTTCCAAGATAGAAACTTAATGGAGCAGGAAGCTGCCGGTTCAAAAGGGGACATAATTAATGAGGTTAGTACCAAATTATGGTCCCAAGGAGGAGGGGGATCTCTCACTGGGGGTCTAAGGAGAGTAGCCCCTCTTAGAAACGCTTTACATAGCTTATGAGACATAATGTTGGCGTTAGAAAAACCGACATGAAAATTTGAAATGGCCGCTAATTAAACCCTGATTGTAGCAGAAGCGGACCCCAAATTAAAGAGTTCTGTTAGGAACTCCAAGATCTCATGGATAGGGGCTGTGAAGGGATCTATATTTCTATCCTCTGCCCAACAAGAAAAACATTTCCATTTACTAGCGTAAGTCCTTCTAGTGGCCAACTAGTGGAAACAATAATGTCACGAACGGATGGGGAAATACTGGGAAGCCTGGCTAAGTTTGGAAGTGGAGCAACCAAGCTGTGAGCTGGAGTGTTTGAAGGGATTGATGTAGCCCACCTGATTGATGAATCAGTAGGTCTGGAATCGGATCCAGAGTCCAAGGCTGCTCGAGAAGGTAATGCTGCAGAAAAGGGAACCATATCTGTCGAGGCCAGTAAGGGGCAATGAGGATCATTTTGTAACCCAACGACATAGCTTTCTGAATGAGTTTTGGTATCAGGGGAAACGGAGGGAAGGCATAAAGAAGTCCCTGAGGCCAATCGTGGACTAGAGCGTCTCTGGGAGGGTGACCAGGAAGCGGAAGAAGGGAAAAGTAGCTGCTGCATTTGCTGTTGAAGGGGGTGGCAAAAAGGTCGCAGCAAGGCTGACCCCATTTGCGGAAGATCAAATCTGCCACTGCCTGATTCAGAGACCACTCGTGAGGCATGAGAATATCTCTGCTGAGCCTGTCCGCTATGACGTTGGACGTCCCAGGGATGTGCGTTGCAATCAGAAATCATTGGGAGGAAGTCGCCCACTGCCAGAGGCTGAGGGCTTCTCGACACAGGGGGTAGGACCTGGTTCCCCCCTGCTTGTTGATGTACCACACCACTGACATGTTGTCGGTTTGAATTGCAATGGTCCCCGAGGGAAGAGAGTCCTGAAGAGCTTGCAACGCTAGGAGTATGGCTATCATCTCTAGGACATTTATATGTGGATGGTACTCATGAGCCTGCCAAGTGCCCTGGATTGTCCTTCCCTGATAATGTCCCCCCACCCTATCAGGGAGGCATCCGTGGTCACTGTAGCAACCGGAGGAGGCTGAATGAAGGGTCTGCCCTGAATCACTAGTGGGGAGACCATCCACCAGGAAAGGTGTCTTTTGCATGCTTCTGTGATGATGATCATGCGAGATATGGGAAGCTGTTGAAAGGACCACTGCGTGAACAGAAGCCACTGCAGGATTCTCATGTGGAAGCGGGCCAGGGGTATCAGAAGAATTGCTGCCACCATAGAACCTAGAGTCTGAAGGACGTACCTGACTTGCACTGTTTTACACTGCATGAGGACATGAACCTGCTGACGAATAGTGGACCCCCTGTCCAAGGGCAGTTTTGTGGACATGCTCCTTGTATCTAAGTCTGCTCCTATATAAGTAATAGATCGACAGGGCAACAAGGCAGATTTTTCGAAATTTATGGTAATGCCTAGCTGGGAGCAAATTGAGATTGTATAGTCCCTGGTTTAAAGGAGTTGATGCCTGGTAGTAGCAGTAAGGAGCCAGTCATCTAGATAGGGAAACACCTGGAATCCTTGATGCCTCAGGTGAGCCGTGACCACTGCCATACATTTGGTGAACACCCTGGGGGCTGTGGTGAGACCAAAGGGCAGAGCTCTGAACTGGTAATGACTGGCTCCCAGCAGGAAGCGAAGGAACCTCCTGGAGCGTCTGTTCATTTTGATGTGATAGTACGCATCCTGGTGATCTATAGAGCACATCCAATTGTCCTGACCCAGAAAGGGTAGAATGGACTGTAGCATGACCATCCGAAACTTTGTTCTCAGAACAGACTTGTTCAGTCTGCTGAGATCCAAAATAGGTCTCCAGTCCCGTTTTTTTTGGTACCAAAAAGAACCTTGAGTAAGTTCCGGATCCATGTTGGTCTGTCGGGACTTCCTGGATGACTCTTTTTTCTAGCAGTTTTGAAACTTCTATAACTGCTTGGTCCCTCAGATTGGGTGGAACATCTGGGAGGGACTTGCATGATGGTAAAGGGGGCTAAACGAAAGGAATTCTGTATCCTCCGGATATTATTGAATGTACTCATTTGTCTTGCGTTATGCTTAGCCAGGCTTTTGGGTACAATGAAAGTCTTCCCCCAACTGCCTCCAGAGAAGGACAGTTGGGCAGCCCCTCAGGGATGTTGGAAGGGCTTGTCAGAGAAGGATTCTGTACTGCCCTGGTTCTTCGGACCCCCTCTGCCACAAGGGCAGCATCTGTTACTATTATTTCCTCCTGTGCCCCTGGAGGAAAAATCACTATGTGTGTCAGGCGAAGATCCCTGGGATTTCCAAAACCACATCTTTCCACTCTTCTGACCCTTGGGGTATGGTCTAGAGGGAGTGGAAAAACGGACTCCCACGGCAGAGAGAGTCTTGCCTTCCTGTTCACACCTAGTAAGAGTGTCTTTCACCTGTGGTCCAAAAAGAAAGGAACCATCAAAGGGAGTGTTGGTGAATGATGCTCTGAAGGGTTCCACAAAATTACACAGCCGCATCCATGCATGTCTCCAAAGTGCCACGCCTGTGCCTGCGGCTCTACTCGCCCCATCGGCTGCATAGGAAATGAGCCTCTTGGAGGAGTTGACTACTGAGTTAAGGGTCGCCAGCTGAGAAGCCACTTTAGCCTGGGCCCCTTCAGCTGAAGGATCCTGCAGGGTATCTCCGAGCTCTTTTAGGAGATCCCTCTGAAGCCTGATAAAAATGGCATAAGTAATTCAGTGACCTCATGGAAAAGGTCGCTGAAGCAAACATTCGCTTCCCATATCTGTCCATGATCCTAGACTCCTTGTTAGGAGGATGGACAGAAGAAGAAGTTTCCGCTAACTCCTTTTTAGTGGCTGCTGCTACCACCCTGGCATCCACGGGAACACACTTAGTAAGGAACTGCTTATCTGGGGGTGCAGTAATAAACTTGGCTGGTCTCCTCGGGGTTGGTTCCACTGTATCCTGGGCTGACCAAGCCCTTCAAGCCACCACAGACATTAGTGGATCGAAGGGCAGAGAAACCCAGGAGATGGAAGGTCGGGAACCGAATGCATCCAGAAATACAGATTCATCCTCAGTAGGGGCTAGGGTATACCAGTTTCCCCTCTGCTTAAGTATTTCTAGGATGTCCGAAAAGGAAACATCTTCAGAGGGGGATCTCGGGGACCCTTCCGACTCATCCAAATCCGTATCCGAAGTGACAGACTCGGGGGAGTCAGTGTGCTTCCTCTTGCACTTCTTCTTCTGAGGGGGCTCCTCTGAATGATCAGGGGAGGCCTCGGAGGAAGAGGAAACACCCAATGGGATGCCCTGAAGTGCTGGTTACCCACGCTTGGGGTCTGGAGGAGGGGCAGAGGTCGACGCAGGCACTACAGGGGACGGAGCTAGTGGGGTTGAACGTGGAGCTGGCTGAGAGGCCAGCACACTCCTCATAACATCGAAGGCGTCCCTGCCACGATGAAGAGAAGGCTCCAGCTCCGAGGAGACCGGAATCCTCCTACGCACTGAGGGAGATGGCTCCAAGGCCGAGGTAGGAGCCAAGTTCACCTGTGCCGATGCTCCGAGAGGGAGAGCGGGGTCGGACAAGTGTTCGATGCCACTTGCCCACTCGGAGCCGACGAGAGAGTCTTGGCGCCCAGATCCCTCAACGGAAGGCACCATCGATGGGATCGGAGCCGACAACAGATCCAAAGGAGAGATCGTTATTGCAGCCGACGGTTCCACAACTCGAACCCCAAGAAACTCCGTCTCCGAACTCAAGGGAGTCGGAGGAGGAACATCGATAGAAACAGATGGAGCTGACCCCTGTTGAGGGGGGCTGGACAACATTTTGGCCAGTGCCTGCGACTTCAATAACCAGCTGACCACTCTCTCCACATCATGATCTGAGAGTCTGGAGGACCGAGAGGAGTGTGAAGATCTATGACTACGGTCACTTTGCAGGAAGGGAGACCGAGGAGCCAAATGAATGGACCCTAATGAAGGGGACCTCTGTCTTTTCTGAGTCCTTGACAGCTCCGAGGGGACTATTGGAGCTGACGGGGAAGCAGTTTCCTCAGTTCCGGATGGAACCGAAGTGGAAGGTAAGCCTTGGGCCGATGACGGCTCTGAGCTGGGAGCCGACGATTTGGTCGGTTTAGGAGACTTCACTGGCAAAGTCTTGGCCGGTGAGTCCTGAGGCTTAAGCAGCCCTCTCAAAATAAGTTTATTCTTGTGCTCCTGCCGAACTCTTGGGCTAAATGCATGGCAGATAGAGCAAGAGTCCTGCAGGTGTACAGCGCCTAGACAATAGACGCAAGAAGTGTGCCCATCTGTCAGAGACATCTTCTGACAGCATGAGTCACACTTCTTGAATCCCGATACTTTGGATTCCTTAGACATAATACACAATAAGAAATACCACTAAACTAACAGTAAACACTACCACACAAACCATAAATAAGACACAATACACTACAGGATAAGGATATATCTTATTATTATTATTATTTTTTTTTTAGGAATTAGGAAGCTTCTAACTAAAACAGCTACCTAAAACAAGGAAAGGAAGAATTTTTTACAGAGTAAGCTAACTGATAAGGGAAAAAGGGGGAGGTGGGGGAGGGGAAGAACTCTCTAACTAAAACGAGTTCTGAAAAGCCCACAAAAACACAGTAAACTATCACAACTAGTTAGCGACTACTAGATATATACAATAAGGACAGAAAAAAAAAATCCCTAATCTGACTGAAAAAGTAGTAGAAGAAAAATATACAAGCCTGAGCCAGTACCACGAACCTCGCAGCTGAAGCGGCATACGAGATCTGGGTAGCTAGCGCTAGGCATCATGGGATAAGGGGTAGCCTCGAGCCAGTAAACAGCTCTTGAGCTATTGAAGATGGCCGAGTCGGAGCCAATCCCAAACAGCAAGAATGAAGGCGAGATTGACAACTTAACATTATATAGATTCAAGATAATTGCAAGCTTGGAGTATAACAAGAAAGCTATGTGTATCAATATGGGAAAGGCAAAAGGAGCAACAATTCTAGAAAGCACAGAACACAAATCCATAGGCAAGTATCAAAGGTTAAAGGTGTGATGAAAATTACTAAAGAACTGAACTACAGGACACTAAAACAAAAGGTAGTTCATTACATTTTTCACCTGACATAAAAGTGGAAGATAATAAAGGAGATAGAAGTGAAAGGCAACATAATTGTTTAGAAAGGAAAGATGTTCATAGAAGCTGCAAAGAGAATCAAGAGATGCAAGGGCATTGAAGGGTAAACAGCCCCAAGTCTAGGAATGCACACTAGCATAATACAAAAAACAGTAGTTAAAACACTGAAGGAAAGGTGGGCCAAGAGTGAGAGCAAAATAATAATAATAATAAAAGAAAAAAAAGTATGAGGGAGTTCTTAGAGAGGTCAAAGGAGAAACGTCTTGAATCCATACAGGCCTTAAAAGTAGTTGGCTGGGACTAAGGCTTGGAAAAGCATAGGAAGAATGGATATGGAGGATGGAAAAAGAAGGAGACACTAACATACCCTGACATCTTGAAATGGTGTTTGAGGTCAGAATAGCATGGGAGCAGACATGGCAAGGTGATCTGAAGAAATTGCTGTGGAAGGGAACACAGAAGAAACATTAAAGTGCAATACCTACAACAACTAAAAATGAGTAAAATAATACAAGACAAAGTGGGAAGAAATCAGCAAATACATGGAGAAACCTAAGGGGAGAAGATGGAGAAAACAGCTAAATAATCTAAAGGAGAACTAGAAATACATTTCAGAGATATGGAAAAGTAGATGAATGAGAAGAGGCTACCATGACTACGTCTATGGGACCACCAAACTAGGATAGCAAATAGATGGTATGAAACCCTGCTGTTGTGCAGAGGACAAGGGAAAGGAAAGGAGCTGTTAGAGGTTTGACAAATGCAATTTAGGAACTCAGCTAGTGCCATGGCATAGAGGCATAAAGCCCTACCTACTGCCCAGGTGACCAAGTTCAGTTAGAAGCTTGGGCATCTGAGGTACTGGCAGGGGTAGATAGGCGTGACATCCAGAAGGAGAGTATTATTTGAAGATGTTTCCTGTGGAGAGGAGTGATACACACAGGGGATGTTGTCAATCAATGCAGTGGGGGGGGGCTGTGAAAACAAAAGCAGCTCATAACAATAACCCCCTCAGTGAAAAAAGCAGTTTCCAGTATCAGCCCGAGGATGCCATTAAGATCACTACCAGTCCAGCTCACTCAGAGGAGTCCAGGGAAAGGAGGAGGAGCAGGTAGACCCGGAGATGGATGGGGGTACTGGAATGACCAGAATTAATGAAGTGGGGGTGGGGAAATAAAAAAAATATTAGGAACACCACGCATGTTCTGGAAATGTGCATGAGTAAAGTGTTATAGGAGGAAGCTATAGAGACATGGAATCAAAGATGGAATAACCAAACTAGTCAGCGGGAAGGATTTTTGTATATTTTAGTTGAAAATTGGCAAAACCCAATAAATGAAAGCTTAAAATCTCAAAATTCTGATTCTGGAGGGAAGTAAAATGTCAGATATCCAAAAATAAGTAAATAAATCAGAAGAGACAAAGTTGAAAGACTAAACATATTAACATTGAACTTGATGACACTGGGAAGGACAGTTGGAGTGCTAAAACTAAGATGATGGGAAAAAGCTTCATATTGAAATGGAAAATAGAAAGAACTGTGTTTGAATATCATGTCCACAGAGAATAAATACACATGTATTTATTTTATTGTTGTGCAAAAAAATCAACAAAATGTGTGTATTTAAAACTTGTAGCTACTTTATTTTACTGCTTTCACCATATACCTATGTAAGTAGGTGTCTTGTGACTTTGTAATTTATGCCCAGGAATTACTGTGTTATTTAACTGTGATGGGAAGATTTAACAGGATTCATATGCATCACCCATAGAGCATCACTCCTGCACACCCATGTCCTGACTGATTCATAAAGAGGGCAACAGTATCATTGCAAATTAAAACAAAAAGTAAACCACCTTTTGTGCGTTAGGAAAAAACTATTAGGTACAGTATGCTCTGTGGTACAGTCAGACTTGGTACCACACACGCGCGCGCGCAGACACACACACACACACACACACACACACACACACACACACACACACACACACACACACACACTCCTCACCACAGCAGCAATGTAGCGATGCTCCAGCTAGTTAGAGCCCTCACACAGCTGTATCTCATTATTTCACCATGTGGTAATGAAGCGTTGGGCAATAAAATGGATATTTTTAGGAGGTGCTTTTCCTCATAAGTATGATGCACTGCAGATGACAGCACTCTGTAGTCAGCAGTATCTGTTTAGTTACATTGTACACAACCTATGTTTTGCAACATAGTGTTTGGGTGCTGTGTGTTTGTATCCTAGCTAGAAGAGCTAAAAAGTAAAAGCAGCCTTAAGGAAGTAGGAGACATGAGAGCAGGCATTAACGAGGGACACGTTTTCTGCTCTAGCAGTGGGTTCAGTGCCAGGGCTCATTGTGTACACTTCGGTGAGTACCTGTGTGCAATTCAAAGAGGTTATGTAGTGGCATTTTGTTAGAGAGATCCATATTTATGAATCATGTTGCAGGCATGACCAAGTACTAAATGCAGTGCATAAAACTGTAAGTCCACAATATGTTTATGAATACTGTGTAGAGTTTTGATTGGTGATATGCCTGCCATTTTGTACTATTTTTGTTGTAATAATTGCTGTAATTGTACTGTTATGGTTGGCATTCACTCTTTCAAAGACTTCACTGAAAATGGGATTTTCTAATTGAACAAATGTAGATAAATAAATACATACATACATACATACATAGATAAATACATACATACATACATACATACATAGATAAATACATACATACATACACACATACCTACATAGATAAATACATACATACATACATACATAGATAAATACATACATACATACATAAATACATACATACATACATACATAGATAAATACATACATACATACATACATCCATAGATAAATAAATACATACATACATACATACATAGATAAATACATACATACATACATAGATAAATACATACATACATAGATAAATAAATACATACATACATACATACATAGATTAATAAATACATTCCTTTGCTTAATTCAACTTAACATTTTTTTAGTCTAGTTAAATGTTGAGAATTTGCAAAAAAAATGTTAAGATCTGGCCTGCATGGAATATCATGCTATCATCCAAAGTCTTCAAAAGCTACTCATCTGACAATTTGAATATATAGGAGAGATGTGTATGAGGACATAATGAAAAATGAGAGAGATGCAAGTACACACAATGGCAAATACACTGGCCTGTCATGTACAAACTACCAGAATAGTAAATAACTGTGTGGGTTTTTATTTCAAGTATTGATCATCAGAAAATATTGGCTGAGGGTGACAACAGTGACAGTTTTTTACTCTAATCATCATCATCATCAACCTCCTTTTTCCCATTTATCTACATGAGGTCAGGGTGTCTTATTAAGTATTACCATCTCTCTGAATTCAGTGCTACACTCCTGCCTTCTTTGACACTCATGCCTGACTATACTTGTAGAAGGTGACACTGTCGTCTGACATATTTAGCCTTTATGAATTAAGGAGGTAGGACAGCAGCTATACTGCTAGATGAGGTCATTGCTTCCTTTCTGTGATCATGATCTTGGTTATGAAGCCTTTAAGTAGAATATAGCTGCTGTCCTACCTCCCTAATTCATAAAGGCTAAATATGTCAGACAACAGTGTCACCTTCTACAAGTATTGTCTCTGTGCTGATTTTCCATCTTAACTACGTACATTTCTTCCCTCCTTAAGACAGAATGTGTTTCTGTGGGGCACTTTTTTGCCTTGTGGAAAGAGGAATTGCATCTTCATTCTTCAGTAATCCTCCAACAATAAATTTCTGCCCATTAAACCTTAGGTGTGAAGACTGCTTTAACTTACAAGAAGTACTAGTGAATGGTCTGTTAGGATATTTGCACCTTGAAACTGGGGTTATCCAGAGACAACTAACTTGTTTTTTTTTTTTTTTTACTTTGGGATCCGTCGCTGCCTTCTGTTGAGAATATCTATTATTTTCAGTTAGTCTCCTCTGTTCCCTTGAATGTTATTGCAATTTTTCTGTTTGACACAGCTTTATTCACAGCACTTTACATTATTTTTTATGAGAGTATTGCATCACAAATAAATAAGTAAATAAATAGTTTTTTGAAGTCATAGCTTATGTAAACTCCTCCAAAACAGGCCTAGTGAGCATGGTACAATCTTTCATTTCAAAATCCTCATTCAGGTTAGTCTGCTTTATCTACAAATTAAGTTCAACAGAGAAAAAGACAAAGAATACCCAGTGAGGTTATGTATGGAATCGATACTTTTGACTGTTCCAAAATATGGATTTCTTACCCATAACGAGTGCACATCACAAAAAAGAGGAGCTACTGCACTGACGTCATCTCTGAGAGTCGTCATCTTGCCTTTTTAGTAATTACATTCATTAATGTTTAAGGGAGATGCATGAATGGCTCCTTTACACACCCTGTGGGTTATTGGTCTTCTCTAAGTTCGACACATAGCCAGTGACAAAGGGCATTCCTCTATAGCATTTGGGTAGGACTTGCCCACAGTATAACAGGATGTGAGACTTAAACAGTTCTGCTTTCACTCCTTTTCTGTTTGATAGATTAGATGGTTTAAAGCATGTGTCTTATTTTTGTTAGTGTGTAATAGCTTGATGGGATGGAAGTCTACTGAGAACTCCTGTTTCTTGCTTTTCTTCAAAGAACAGACAACAAAGTTCTTATGAATTCTGCTCCAGTCCTGAATGCAGATAAAGTCATCCCCAAATCAAATAGTACATCTTTGCCAGGTACTGAGGATAAAAGGATACCCACGACAGAGGCGCTCCTGTTGTATTTGTTAAAGTACCCCATCCTACATAGAGCCTGTACGTCATTATCTGCTGTGTATCTATTTCCTTGTTTGTATTCTCTGTCAGCTTTGGAGACTTTGTGGTGGAAAGGTATATGTTTCTTGCTGTTGACAATGATATTTACATCCAAACCTTGCTTTTATATTCACTGTCTGAAGCTCTGAAACCCACTGGCTCACAAAATATGAGCTAATTCAGTCTGCAGCCCACAAGATGGGGGGTGTTACTGCTCATAAAAGTCTAGATGATCCAGAGATGATAACTCGAAGGAAGGAATAGTAGTGTAACCATACTAAGAATCACTGTACTTTCTTTTGGTGAACAATCAAGATGCATGTCATCTGAAGGATTGGTGGTGAGTTTGTGTTTGACAAAAGGTTTGTGGTATGATCTAAAATAATTAAAGGGCTAGCGAAGTCCTCAAGGCCTAACTCAAGTTTTATCAAGTCTATATATATTTCAAAATACTTCTCATTGCAGACATGTTGGTGATTGTTCAGAAAGGTGAATTGTGGTACAACTTTAGTATATCACTAGTAGCATAATTCATGCTTACCTGACATTTAATTAGTGTATTGCCTTGTATAAAACTGTACAGTAGTGTGTTATTTAAATTAATTTTATTAATATTTGTAATTGTTTTAATAGTTATTCACACTTTCTGCAAACTGTATGTACAATAATACCTTTTGTACATGGACTTCCACCTCCTCTAATTTCCCATTAAAATGTAGGCAGGTGTTAATGGGTTGCCATTCTTCCCTAAGATGGAACTATGGAAGATAAGAGTTTGTATACATTACTGATCAGTAAGCTTCAGTTACATATAGATACAGTGTGGCCTTAGTGCTGTGTCTGCATGGTGCAGCATTCTCAACAGTTACTAAAAAGTCAAGTGATTTAAAAAATACTTTCTGATATGTGACAAGCTCTGTGCGCAGATCATTACAAGTTCCTTCAGCCTTACTAAAACAGGTACCAGCTCTATGCAGATACTGATATGTGACAAGCTCTGTGCGCAGATCATTACAAGTTCCTGCAGCCTCAATAAAGTAAGCAGCAGCTCTCTGGAGATACTGATATGTGACGAGCTCTGTTCGCAGATCGTTAGAAGTTCCTTCAGCCTTACTAAAGCAAGTACCAGCCCTGTGGAGATACTGATATATGACAAGCTCTGTGCACAGATCATTAGAAGTTTCTTCAGCCTTACTAAAGCAGGGACCAGCTGTATGGAGATACTGATATGTTTAAAGCTCTGTCTGCAGATCATTACAAGATCCTTCAGCTTTACCAAAGCAGCACCAGTTCTATGCAGATACAGATATGTGACAAGCTCTGTGCGCAGATCAATACATGTTCCCTCAGCCTTACTAAAGCAAGTACCAGCTCTATGGAGATGCTAATATGTGACAAGCTCAGTGCGCAGATCATTACAAGTTCCTTCATCCTCACTAAAGCAGACCGCAGCTCTATGCAGATACTGATATGTGACAAGCTCTGTGCGCAGATCAATACATGTTCCCTCAGCCTTACTAAAGCAGGTACCAGCTCTATGGAGATGCTAATATGTGACAAGCTCAGTGCGCAGATCATTACAAGTTCCTTCATCCTCACTAAAGCAGACCGCAGCTCTATGCAGATACTGATATGTGACAAGCTCTGTGCGCAGATCATTACATGTTCCTTCAGCCTCACTAAAGCAGCACCAGCTTTATGGAGATATGGATATGTGACAAGCTCTGTGCGCAGATGATTACAAGTTCCTTCAGTCTCACTAAAGCAGCAACAGCTCTGTGGAGATACAGATATGTGACAGGATCTGTGCACAGATCTTTACAAGTTCCTCCAGCCTCACTAAAGCAGCACCAGCTCTATGGAGATACTGATATGTGACAAGCTCTATGCGCAGATCATTACCAATTCCTTCAGCCTTACTAAAGCAGGCGCCAGCTCTATGCATATACGGATACATGACAAGTTCTGTGAACAGATCATTACATGTTCCTTCAGCTTTACTAAAGAAGGCACCAGCTCTATGGAGATAATGATATGTGACAAGCTCTGTGCGCAGATCATTACATGTTCCTTCAGCCTCACTAAAGCAGCACCAGCTTTATGGAGATATGGATATGTGACAAGCTCTGTGCGCAGATGATTACAAGTTCCTTCAGTCTCACCAAAGCAGCAACAGCTCTATGCAGATACGGATACATGACAAATTCTGTGGACAGATCATTGCAAGTTCCTTCAGCCTTACTAAAGCAGCACCAGCTATATGGAAATACTGATATGTGACAAGCTCTGTGCGCAGATCATTACAAGTTCCCTCAGCCTTACTAAAGCAGGTACCAGTTCTATGGAGATATTGATATGTGACAAGCTTTATCCGCAGATCATGACAAGTTCCTTCATCCTCACTAAAGCAGACACCAGCTCTATGCATATACGGATACATGACAAGTTCCGTGGACAGTTCATTACAAGTTCCTTCAGCCTCACTAAAGCAGACCACAGCTCTATGCAGATACGGATATGTGACAAGCTCTTTGCACAGATCATTATAAGTTCCTTCAGTCTCACTAAAGCAGCAACAGCTCTATGGAGATACTGATATGCAACAAGCTCTGTGCACAGATCATTACAAGTTCTCCAGCCTCACTAAAGCAGGCACCAGCTCTATGGAGATACTGATATGTGACAAGCTCTATGCGCAGATCATTACCAATTCCTTCAGCCTTACTAAAGCAGACCGCAGCTCTATGCAGATACGGATATGTGACAAGCTCTGTGCGCAGATCATTATAAGTTCCTTCAGCCTTACTAAAGCAGGTACCAGCTCTATGGACATACTGATATGTGACAAGCTTTGTGCGCAGATCATTACAAGTTCCTTCAGTCTCACTAAAGCAGCAACAGCTCTGTGGAGATACTGATATGTGACAAGATCTGTGCACAGATCTTTACAAGTTCCTCCAGCCTCACTAAAGCAGCATCAGCTCTATGGAGATACTGATATGTGACAAGCTCTATGCGCAGATCATTACCAATTCCTTCAGCCTTACTAAAGCAGGCGCCAGCTCTATGCAGATACGGATATGTGACAAGCTCTGTGTGCAGATCATTACATGTTCCTTCAGCTTTACTAAAGAAGGCACCAGCTCTATGGAGATAATGATATGTGACAAGCTCTGTGCGCAGATCATTACATGTTCCTTCAGCCTCACTAAAGCAGCACCAGCTTTATGGAGATACAGATATGTGACAAGCTCTTTGCGCAGATGATTACACGTTCCTTCAGCCTCACTAAAGCAGCAACAGCTCTGTGGAGATACAGATATGTGACAAGATCTGTGCACAGATCATTACAAGTTCCTTCAGCCTCACTGAAGCATACACCAGCTCTATGCAGATACAGATACATGACAAGTTCTGTGGACAGATCGTTACAAGTTCCTTCAGCCTTACTAAAGCAGCACCAGCTATAAGGAAATACTGATATGTGAAAAGCCCTGTGGGCAGATCATTACAAGTTCCTTCAGGGTCACTAAAACAGCACCAGCTCTATGGAGATATGGATATGTGACAAGGTCTGTGCGCAGATGTTTACAAGTTCCTTCAGCCATAGTAAAGCAGGTACCAGCTCTGTGGAGGTACTGATATGTGACAAGCTCTGTGCACAGTTCAATACAAGTTCCTTCAGTCTTACTAAAGCAGCACCACCTCTATGGAGATACTGATATGTGACAAGCTCTGTATACAGATCATTACAAGTTCCTTCAGCCTCACTAAAGCAGCACCAGTTCTATGGAGATACGGATATGTGATGAGCTCTGTGCGCAGATAATTACAAGTTCCTTCTGCCTTACTAAAGCAGTACCAGCTCTCTGGAGACACTGATATGTGACATCTCTGTGCACAGATCATTGCAAGTTCTTTCCGCCTTACTAAAGCAGGTACCAGCTCTATGGGGATACTGATATGTGACAAGCTATATGAGCAGATCATTACATGGTCCTTCAGCCTTACTAAAGCAGCACCAGCTCTTTGGAGATATGGATATGTGACAAGCTCTGTGTGAAGATCATTATAGCCTTACTAAAACAGGTACCAGCTCTATGGAGATACTGATATGTGACAAGCTTTGAGCACAGATAATTACAACATGTTCTTCATGTTTCACTGTTGCAGTCATCACCTGTTGGTTATCCCTGCTGTGGTAACCCTCAGCTGTCCCGAATACCAGAGTCATTGTTTTTGTGCGCCGGCTGCTGTCACCTGTAGTCTTATGTCAAGTTGTCAGTACTATAAAGCAAGGCAGATGACATGATTACATCAATCTTTCTTACCGTGGACCCCGTAGAAGAAGCAGTTTGCACGAGTGCTGGTCGGTCGCTACCAGAAGTTGAATTTCAGCAGAAAACGTGTAAAGCTAAGTACCTCATTGGGGACCCTTTTTTCTGGCTCTAACCAATGTCAGAAAAAGTTAAGAATTGTCTTGCATGTGGAAAGCAGATCCCACACCAAGACTTTCATTCTTACTGCATCACTTGTTTAGTCCCAGACCACAACATCCCTCATTGCCAGTTCTGTGCCCTCTTTAATGTGAGAGCCATTCGCTGTAAAGCTCTTTTTTTAGACAGTTATTTTCATATTCCGACTTCAAATCCAGATATGGAATCCATCAGCCAACAATCTGTCCACTTTCTGAAAAAACGTACAGATTGAGATAGGCCACACAAAGCTAATCCTTCCGACGACACTACCGCTTAGCAAGTCATCAGTTCTCCGGAATTCAGTGAGGGGCCTTCTCAGACTTTGATGCCTGACTAGCTTTCTATACAGACCTCTGCTGAGACTCTTTCGGAGTCTGATAGGCCACAGAAATCCGCTTCCTCTTCCAAGCCTTTGGCTGTATCTGCCTCGGTTTGGTCCAGAGCACCAGCTTCCGAGAAGGCCATTCCCATTACTGGTTCTAGACAAAAAACAATGTCTTCTCTTCCGACTACCATTTCTCAAAGACCAACTGATTCTCTCAGGCATAGAACCCAGGCCACTCCTAGGAAATCTGCTTCTAGCCACCATCTTGCTACTGCTCTCCCACCCCAAACTCAATTACTTAAAATTGTGGAGGACCTCATCTCCCTTATCCGAGGTACTCAGGCCCCCCACTCCTAAAAGGAAAAGACACCCTTCTCCAGAAATTATGACAGACCAATAGTCTGAGGAATCTGATTATTCTGCGTTTGAAGAGGAACAACTGCCCTTTACTGTTCATGAGGATTCAGATGCAAAGGAATCCATCTTCTCTGCCCCCCCTCCTGAGGACCTCTCCGAGGAAACAATTCACTGCCTCAGGGAACATTTTCAATGGGACGCTCAGGACTACCCACAGTCAATGAAACAACTTAGAGAGTTTCTGGACCTGCCCCACTACAAACGCCTGGCCATTCCACCTATTCTGGAAGTGGTGGATGATGTTTTCCATGACTGCAGCTTATGCCCTGATGCCCTACTTCCTGCTCTAGCTAAACCTGACAGGTACTACAGAGTACCGGAGTCTCAAAAATACCTGTACAGACCCTGAGGTCATTACACAGGGACCAAAAGGAGCTAAGACTAGTTCTGCCAAGAATCCTCTTCCTTCTGACAAAGACTCCAGAGCTCTGGACAGATGGGGTAAGAAAGTATACACCTCTGCAACCTTAGCTATCGGAGCACTCAAATGTCAGTTCCATATGTTAAAATATCAACATCACACTTTGGAACAATTAAAACAGAAGATTGCTAACTCTCCTGATGGTGCCAACTCAAAAGAGCAGGCAGAATTACTACACTCGGCTTGTCAAGTGCCCAAGCACTCATTACAATGTGGATGTAATGCCCTAGAAGCCTCTAGCAGGCAGCAGTGACAGGGTCTTTCATTAAGAGACATGCATGACTGAAGGAACAACCTCTCCCTGATCATGTCAAGTTGAAACTCATTGATGCACCCCTAGATAAGGAACGCCTGTTTGGGGAAAAAGCAAAAGAGGTGCTTAAAAAGATGGAAGGCAAAGCAAATCTATGCAAACAGTAAAAGATTTCTTTCAAGTTCAACCACCCAGATTCAGCAGGAGCTTCCCTTCTAAGCACTGGGCCTTCCCTACACCCAGCAGACAGGGCCAAAGTAAGACGTGCAGGGACAGGACATCCAGGCCCCCATCCCAGGGCCAGCAAAGAAGCAAACAATGGACCACTTCTGCCTCTGAGGCAGGGAGTTCTAAGCCAAGCTCCTATGGCAAGCACTCACAATGACTCTCCCTCCCCCCTCTGCCCTCCTTTCACTCATCTAAAACTAGGAGGAAGGCTCACCCTCTTCAAGGACAATTAGGTCTGTATAACCAAGGACCAATGGGTCTTAAAAATCATTGCTCAGGGATACAGATTCTCCTTCAGTGAACTCTGTATTCAAAGAGGGTACCCAGTCTTCCCCCAAACCAGTGGGCAGAGGCATTAAAACAGGTAAAAACACTAATATCCCAGGGGTCAGTAGAACCTGTCCCTCCGTTTCAAGCAGGAAAAGGATTTTACTCCAGACTATTCCTTGTTCCCAGAAAAGAGGGCACTTGGCACCCCATCCTGGATCTATCCAAAATGAACACCTCCTTTGTGGCCCCCAGATTCAAAATGCTAACCTTGCAGCAGCTCCTGCCTATGCTCATACAAAATGCCTGGCTGGTGACACTAGACCTAAAAGATGCCTACCTCCACATCCCCATCAGGGAATCATGCAGAAAATTTGTGCGCTTCAGAGCAAGCAGTCAGCACTTTCAGTTCTTTGCACTGCCCTTTGGCTTATCTACTGCTCCCAGAGTATTCACCAAATGTTTGCCCCCGGCTATAGCATTCTGCAGACTAAAAAATATACAGAGTTACCCTTACCTGGATGACTGCCTCATTCAGGCAAACAGCAAACTTATTCACACCCCCACCAGTGGCAGCAATATCCTAGACCTGGTCATTAGCAACACAGGCAACCAGTGTTCCACACCAGAGGTCAATTCCTAGTTGGTCAGATCCGACCACAAGCTAATCACCCTAGATATCCACATCTTGCCCCCACCCCCCATTAGGGAAACCACCATAAAGAATTTCTCCAAAGCCAACTTCACTCTTCTTAAGACAGAAGTGGCAAACTTCATGACACCCATGCAGATGGACAATAGAGGTACGACATGTGAATCCTACGCAAATGCACTTTATAAGCACTTACATGAGTGCATGGTTTGTGCAATCCCTAACAGAACCAAGATGCTATCCTCCAAAAATGGAAAGATAATCTGGTGGTCCCCTGCCATAAACAAATTCTACAACAGAAGAAAGAAAGTGTTGCAAAAAAGAGTAAAATCCCATGATTGGAGGAACTCCCTGTTTAGCCTCAGTAAGAAGTTGAGATCCCTCATAAAATCCTCCAAAGCTAGTTATGAAAACAAAATTGCCACTGATTCTAAAGACAACTACAAAGCATTCTATAGTTATGTCAAGAGTCGCAATGGCAACACTCAGATCTGCTCTGAGTTACAGCACAATGGCACTAAATATACAGAATCAACTAATATTGCCAACATCCTGGCAGATAGGTTCAGTGCTAACTTTACCCCCACCCCCACCCCCTAAAGGGCCCATGTCTGTACTGGAAGAATGCAAAGTTCCTGTAATCACGGCTTCACAGGTAAAAAACACACTTTCCAAAGCCAGGAACACAGCATCCATGGGACCTGACAACATCCCAGGCTGCATTCTACATGAACTACAGAACGAACTGGCACCCCACCTAAGTACCATGATCAATCATAGCCTCACCTCAGGCTTTGTGCCCACTGAATGGTGCACAGCAATGGTTATTTCACTTCACAAAGGGTGAGCCACCATGGACCCTGGGAACTACTGCCCTATTAGCCTGACGAGCCTGGTCTGGAAGGCTATGGAACATATCATCATGGAACTTATAAACAATGACATTGGTAATCTCCACACTCTGGACCCCTCCCAGTTCTGGTTTGTAAAAGGCAGATCATATCTTCTAAACCTGACAAACTTCTTTGAAGCGGTCACCAAAGCCATAGATGAGGGTAAGGTGGTTCACACAGCCTATCTAGATCTCGCCAAGGCTTTTGACACCATCCCCCACTCTGGAATTATAGATAAACTCACTAAACTAGGTATAAATCCCTGTGTCACAAGATGGGTTGCCAAATGGCTCACTGACAGAACCCACACTGTGAAAGTAGCAGACTCCAAATACGACTTCAGACCAGTGACAAGTGGAATACCACAGGTTTCAGTCCTGGGTCCTCTCCTGTTTGGTATCTACCTCTCTGAAGTACATGCTAACACAGAAGGTCTTTGGCTAATGAAGTTCGTGGATGACTGCAAACTAGGAGCCATAATCGAAACTCCTAACGATGTGGACATCCTACAAAAGGGCCTCACTGAGACAGATGCCTGGTGTCAAAGCTATGGCCTCAAGCTCAATGCCAAAAAGTGCATTGTCATCCCCTTTGGTAAAACTCTGTAGCCATGAACTACCACATAGGCAGAAGTCTACTTAACACCGAAAGTGTGATAAGAGACCTTGGGACACAGGTGGACAGTAGTCTCTCCTTTGATGATCACATCGCCACAGTGGTCAGGAAATCCTTCTACGTGGCTCACCTCATCACAAAAGGTTTCTCATCCAGAAAAAAAAGAGGTCATTGTTCCCCTCTACTCATCACTCATTAGACTCATAAGACATCTACAACAACTGGAAAGGCCACAGAAATACCTCACAAAGAGGATTACTGACCTCAAACAGATGCCCTACGCAGCTTTACTCCGTCGTATATCGCCTACTCAGAGGCGATCTCTGCCTAACATACAAAGCTATGTCAAACCCAGAGCTGTTGGAAATGCTCCACTTAAAGAAATCCCAGTCCCTCCAAGCTACACGCTCTAGGGACCTAAACCTTGTCACCACAATAAACAGAACATGCTGTAGGGATAGATTCCTGTCCCAGAGACTTCCCATAATATGGAACAAACTACCTATCTATATCAAACAAAGCTCCTCATTAGCACTCTTCAAGAAAAATCTTGATGATTGGATGGGAGATAGGAGATTCACCCTGGGGGTCACTTCTGTGGCTCTGCTCGACAGTGACACAGGAAAATAATTTTCTTGGGTGGCGAAAGCCAGGGTACCTTTTTGGGTACCTTTTTGGCTAGGCTTATATAGGCCCTAGGGCCAATAGCCTCATGCCTACCTATGAACCTGTGAAGTCCCTGTTAAGCTAACAGGTCCTGGACATCATCACGGAGGCCAGAAGTCCCAGCACAAGAAAATCTGATGCACGAAAATGGAAAAGATTCTGCTCCTGGAAACAATCAAAAGGGGGCATTTCCTACCAACCCTCCATCCCTCTCATCCTGGAACACTTAGCAGAGTTGCTCAATAGTGGCCTCTCTTTATCCTGTATTAAAATACATGTCTCGGTCATCTCTGCCCATTATGATTCAGACCCTCCCCTCTTCTCTCATCCTTTGATTGATTAAACAATTCCTCAGAAGGGCTTCTAATATCAGGCCTCCAAGAAGACCTCCTACTCCATCCTGGGACCTGAAGTATGTGCTAGGGAAACTAACCTTACCTCCTTTTGAACCTGCCACTTAAACAGAATTGAAATACCTCTCCTGGAAGACTGCCTTCCTACTAGCTATCATCTCGGCCAGAAGGGTCTTGGAGCTTCAAGCTCTCATGGCTGTCAAGCCCTCATAATTTTCCATGCAGACAGAGTCTCCCTGAGGACTAATCCCTCCTTTATGCCCAAGGTGGTATCTGATGTGACCCTTAACCAGGCCATACACCTTCCCACCTCCTTTCACAACCATCAAAACAAGAGGGAAAGAATTCTACACTCACTAGATGTGCACAGACAATTCAGATACTATCTCGACTGTATTAAGCCATTCAGAAAAAATGACCAGCATCTTGTAAGCTTTGCCCCAGGGACAGAAGGGAAGACCATCTCCAAACAAATCATTTCCAAATGGATTTCACACTGTGTCCATGTTTGCTACAGACTACATGGGAAACCCATCCATAAGTCTATCCATACCCACTCCACTAGGGCAACTTCTACCGCCACTACCTTCCTCAGAGGAGTACCTACCAGGGACATCTTGGAAGCAGCCACCTGGACCTCTGTCTATACCTTTACAAAACATTACCACCTACCTCTGTTTTCTAAGTCTAGGGTAGGCTTTGCCTCTGCTATTCTGTAGGGCCTCCTGACCCATACCTAGGGCTCTACCTATCCCTTCCATCCTTTACCTCAGCTTTGGGAATCCTCCCACAGGTGATTACTGCAACAGTGAAACATGAAGAACATAGTACAGTTGTGTACACTTACCATAAATGTAGATGTCCGAATATATTCACTGTTGCAGTCTTGGTTTCCCTCCCTCCATCCCCCATTTAACATCTTCCCCTAGGGGACACAAGCTTCCCAAGGTGGCTCTTAGCCACCAGGACCACTTCGCTTATTTTCCTTCTGCTTCTGATGGGTTAGGGCAAGAAAAACTGATATAATTATTTTGGCTGCCTTGCTTTGTAGTACTGACGACCTGATGTCAGTCTACAGGAGACAGCAGCCAGCGCACAAAAACATTGACTCTGGTATTTGGGCCAGCTGAGGGCTACCACAGCAGGGATAACCCACAGGTGATGATTGCAACAGTTAATACATTCGAACATCTACATTTATGGTAAGTGTACACAACTGTATTTTCCTTCAGCCTCACTAAAGCAGCACCAGCTCTATGGAGATACTGATATGTGACAACCTCTGTGCACAGATCATTACAAGTTCCTTCAGTCTTACTAAAGCAGCAACAGCTCTATGGAGAGACATACAGTTGCTGTTTACATCTAGTTACTTGTTGAACAGCTTTTGGCTAAACATTTTGTTTGCTGAAACTTTTGCCAGTATGTTTTGTCCAAAATCCTAGATCAGTTGGTTACAATTGAAGCTTCCATTCCGCTAGAAGATAAGCACTTCTGTCTGCTAGCTTTTCTTAGGAAATAAATGCTGAAATTGATAAAATTGTTTAAAAAAGTATCATGCAACAATAAATGCTATGTAGCGTTGTCCCCTCACAGTAAGACGTTGTCCTGTTCGATCCTCAGCTATAGCGTCTTTTGTGTGGAGACATGCATGAATGGGCGTACCTTTGTTGAAGGTTGTACGTCAGGGCTGGCAACTCGGTACGTGAAAATCTGCTGCCAATCATTAGCGGACCGGAGTTCCGCTGTGGTGACCCCTAACCGGGAAAAGCCGAAAGATACAACAACAACAACAACTTGTTAGTTGCTGAACAGATTATCTTTTAACTGTATACCATACATTGTTGCCCTTTTATGTACAGATATGTACTTGTTAGTTGCTGAACAGATTGTCTTTTAACTGTGTACCATACATTGTTGCCCTTTTATGTACAGATATGTACTTGTTAGTTGCTGAACAGATTGTCTTTTAACTGTGTACCATACATTGTTGCCCTTTTATGTCATCATGTTTAGTACTCTTAGTAACAACTTACGAGTTAACAGTTAATCTTGCTTCCTGCAGTCAGTGAAAAAAAAAAGCAGTTTAGTAACCCAATGACAAATTTTTACCATTGGTAAGTCTGCATTTTTTTTACTTACTTTTTTTTTTTGAAATTTTTAATCAGGGTATGGACCATTTTCAGGTTCAACTCAGGGCATGTAAGACAAAAACAATTTAACTTAGAAGAATAAATCAAAATAAAGAAGACTGTAACTTGGAGGAAAACATCAAAGTCATGTGCAAACTAATCACAGTTAATTTAATACGTCAGAATAATACAACTGTATAATCGTATCTGAAGTCTGTATCACTACTCTGTTACCTCTCGTTTTCCATTTAAAAGGCATTACACAAGACTTTTGTAAATGCTGATATACAACTCTTATGTTTTATATTATATTCCTGGTCTGACTACCTGTTTCACCTTTTCTGTCTAATGTGACATGCCATAATGAACTCCATCTGCCTCCCATACCATTAACACCGGTTCCTGTTATATGATCAAAGACGCATTCTTTCGAATGCATCTTGATCGAACTTGAAAGCATGAAACGGCAAAATACCGAAATGGCATATAATCAAATTCTTTCCCTGGGAAATAAATTGCTTGGCCGCCTTCGTTATTTTGCTGTTTTCGTCACTGTAGTGCGATCTCGGAGTTGGTATATTTAAGTAGGGGGTGTGGGGGTGAAGCCTCCCACTTTATGTGATGTTTTAATGGGGTTTTTTTTCTTTCTTGGAACAGCGATTTTTTTTTCCCTGGGAACAAAATCACTGTTCTAAGTGTTCGGGATTGTAAGCTTTTGCTTACATGGGGTCGATAAATCAGCGTTCGCTGATTTAATATAGACCCTTAACATCAAATAACAAACATGACTTTGTTACCAGAATCCTTCTGGTGGCTTGACATCAAGTATCGCTTTCTCATTCTTTTAACTGAGCCAGTGTAGTGCTCGTAAGTACTGGTTCAGTCATCAACTGTTTCATCATAGCTTTCCTGACATGTTATTTCTTTAATGTACACAGTATATAAGTTGTGGACAACTTGGTTTAGTCTAAGATCCTGAGCATTACAAAAATATTTTAAGTTTGTCTTTGCTTGATTTGAGGAGTACCCTTTGTGTGTTGTTGCAGTTGTTATATTATCTTGTTTGTCTGTGCAGTCCACTACAGTTTCTGATGTTATTTATTCCAGGATTTCATTGTGGTATAAATAACGACCTGTATTTAAGCAGGGGATTGTGGTAAAAGGATCTCTGTGCTCCATTGTTATTGTTGTAATGTGTGCCTGACTGACTGATTTTACCACGTGGGAAATGAGTCAATACTAAATGCCTCCCATTCTTGAATGCCTTATTGTGATGTGCAGAATACACTGATGCTGTTCAAGCATATACTATTACTAATTCCACTGTGACTTTGTGATATATTTTGATTAATGATTACAGCATTATATACAATTATTGTTTAGTGTTGGTTAGTACCAAAAATGTTGAAATTTTGACTTGTTTTCAGTTCAGATGTTTGCCATAGCCATGTGATACTGCTCTCAAACATAGCTGAAAACTGGTCTTTGAACTTATTGCATCAATAAGATAGTAGTAACAGATGAGCAAACAACTGCACAAGTAAACAGAGTTGTGCTTGCAAAACTCTCTTAATTTGTCCGAGTTCCAGAAAACTTTGCAATAGGTGTTAACTGCTAAACTCACACATAAGAGTACAAATCTGAGATGGTTATGTTGTTATGGTGCATTGATATTCATAAATAAGATTCATAGATTATTCATAGATTATTACTAGGTTAACTGCCCTCATGGACTATTTTAAGCCTAGCCAGTTACCCTCTGTGAGAATCAAACCCATGCCAGGGAGGATAGTACCTGGTATAGATAGATCTGGTTGTGCTTTGGCCCCTTTCAAACTTATAGCTGCCCATCTTCCCCAGTGTTACCAAAGATAATGAAACAGAGGTATACAGGAACCCTGGACAATAAACCAGTGTGGAAAGCATTATTACTTAATAGCCATTAGATGAATATGTACCTATTTTCACAAAATGACCTTCCATTATATGCTACTTGTCATAATGGCATAGGAGACAAAAATGGCATTCATTATATATTTTTTTTATTTTTTTGAGGTTGGAGCAGGTGCTATTCCAACCCTTTGTATTGTTACCCTGCGTACAACCCTGGATAACTTACGAGTGCCTTCTTGCACCCCCCCCCCTGCTATCCAGCTCCTCTATCCTCTCTTCCCTGTTCTTCTGATTAGTCTGACTCAATCTCTGCCCCAAAAACTTCCAGCAACTTTTCTCAGTTAGTAACTGGTCTATTTTCTCTGTATTATTATCTCTCCCTGATAATATAGTATTATTTACCAGTGTTATCGCTCCATAGTTATGCACATACATAAAATATTTGATAGCTAGACATATCTATATCTCTATTATTAGAAATGTGTATAACTCTTAGTCTATATATGTAAAATTGATGTATTAAGAACTCTCTATGTATTACACTGCATCTGTGTGTTACTTCACTGTTGTGATATTTTGATCTTTTGTACAATTGACCTGTTGTAAATGTGGAGCTTTTCTCCCTGGGCCTCTGCTGGAAAAGGAACTGTATCCAGTCAGTCTTTCCTGGTAAACAAATGTAAAATAAATAAAAAATAAATAAAAATTAAGTGCAGCAAACACATAAGATTCAAATGTTTTAAAAACTCTGACATTGCAAATTGTTTAAATATAACAAACACAATAAGAATAAGGTGAGGGATGGCACAAATGTATAGCAGTACTGGATATTATTAAAAAGACAAACTGACATAGAGAATCTGATTGGAAAATATTTTACAGCTGTCACAGTGGTGCAGCGGTTAGCGTTGGTGCCTCACAGCAAGAGGTTCTCTGGTTCGATCCTTGGCTGGGTTGCCTTCTGTGCTGAGTCTGCATGTCCTCCCTGTGGTCACGTGGGTTTCCTCTGAGTGCTCTGTTTTCCTCCCACATCCCAAAGACATGCTGTAGGTGGATTGGACACTCTAAATTGACCCTAAGCATGAGTGCGTGCATGTGTGTGCCTTCCGTGGAAGGTTGGGCGCCGGGCTGGCAACTCAACACTGTAAAAAACTCTACTGCCAATAATGAGCGGACAGGTGATCCGCTGTGGCAACCCCTAACGGGGAAAAGTTGAAGGAAGAAGTGTCAATCATTTTGAAGTCTTTCATTCAGTATCTACAGCTATTCAGATGGTGATATACCCCTGTTATGACATTAAGTAAAGTTGTTGCATCTACAGCTATTCAGATGGTGATATACCCCTGTTATGACATTAAGTAAAGTTGTTGCATCTACAGCTATTCAGATGGTGATATACCCCTGTTATGACATTAAGTAAAGTTGTTGCATCTACAGCTATTCAGATGGTGATATACCCCTGTTATGACATTAAGTAAAGTTGTTGCATGATGTGCTGTCCAGGAAGATCTGTCTGCTGTTAATGCATGTCCTCATTGTCTCAAGTTAAGCATTTATGCATCCTGACTTTGGACCTCGGACATGGGAATTGTAAAAACACAAGTAGGCTGGTAGACTCTGTTCTTATATAAACATATCTATAGGTTGGGTATATCATCATCAGTTTTTGTATAGGCTGAAGATGTTATGAAACAACTAAAATGCTTAACCCAGCATGCTTCTGCTGCTTATAATAAATATAAAGCTTTACAGACTGACAACTCCCAGACACACCAGCCCGCTTAAACAGCTACTTCTTCTTTCAGCTTTTCCTGGTTAGGGTTCGCCACAGTGTATCACCTGTCAGCTCATGATTGGCAGTGGAGTTTTACGGTGTCGAGTTGCCAGCCCGGCACCCAACTTTCCACAGAAGGCACACACATGCATACCTACGGCCAAATTAGAGTGTCCAATCCACCTACAGCATGTCTTTAGGATGTGGGAGGAAACCGGAGCACCCAGAGGAAGCCCACGCGACCACAGAGAGGACATGCAGACTCCGCACAGAAGGCACCCCAGCCAAGAATCGAACCGGATAACCTCTTGCAGTGAGGCGGCAATGCTAACTGCTGCACCAATGTGCCCCCCCCACTTAAACAGCTACTCTATATCCAAATCTACAATTAGATTAGCTTTAAAAAAAGCTAAACAAACTGAAATATGTAAAAGTAAATGACTGCATTTCCTATTCAAGCCAGGTAAAGAATTTAACTGTACCCAAAAGGGACAAAGGGGCTGCCACCTGGGAGAAAAGTGTATCATTCTACTTCAGATATCACATCTTCGTCATGTACCAAATCTATCCAGCTGCTCGATATTTGTGTTTGTATTTATGTATACTCATATACTTGTATAAAACCTGGCACCTAACTGTGCCGTATCTTACTTATTTTGTGCAGTAGACATCTATTGTAAAAAACCTAGAATACAGTAACCATTAATGACATTTTTAATTATCTACCTACAGTACACAGTAATTAAAACATATCATAGACTGCAATTGCATCCTTTCTTTTTAGAAGGTTTATCTTTTTTATTGTATACTTGTATGAAATTTGTGTTTTATTGTCATGGTTGCACGCTTTTTGCTGGCAGACAGATTTTAATAAGTTCATAGGTAAGTACTAGGCTAGCTGCCCTTGTGGGGCATTTTAGGCCTAGACAATTTCCCTTTTTGTGCTTGAAATAACTTATCTCATTTGTTTGTAGATTGGCATTCCCCATCCCATGGTTGATTAATTATATATTACCTCTAATAAGAATAACTTGGATTATACCATAGATAATTTGAGGGAACCCACTGACATGATAAAGTGTTTAGGAGCTGCCTCTGGCATTAATAGTACAGGGGGCCATCCTGGGGTAGATTTTCTGTTTCCCATTCATAGATCTAAGTTGTACTTGAATATGGACAGGGACGAACTTTGGTTTATGTGGCTGGGGAGTCTGTTTCACAGCAATGGTATCCTCTGTGAGATATAACTGTCCCTCCAAACCATTCTATGAATGTTGCAAAAGAGGTTTAGATCTCTAGGCAAAGTATTTCTGATGCTGTTTGACTTGCTGATGTGCAATAAGTTCATCAGTAATGAGTGGGGGGGGGTGCCTTGTATGCAGAGATGGGTCACCTCTTAGCAGGATACCAAGTATAGTGACAGGGATTTGCAGTGGTCCACATAGGGAATGTTGTTTAAGCCTTATATCCTTTTAGTAGGGTATCTCTGTGGGCATTCTAGTTGCTGCTTCTGGATGGACAGATTCATGCCAAAGGGGACATTATATTCAATGACTGGCCTAATGAGGGCTGAGTAAAATGGGCCAATAACATCCCTTGATCTAGGCATAATCCCTTTGTTTTAATTTATGTATTAATATATTTTATATATTTTCATACAGTACAAAAATCTGTTGATGTTATGTGATTATTTTTCTAGTTGCTTACATATGTTTTCACTTGCATTTTTATATACTTTCAGTGTAGTAGAAGAATATATTGTTGTTATGTAATCATTTTTCTTGTTGTTTATATATGTGGTAAACTTGTATTTTATTATGCATTTGTCATTAATGTATTTTTTTTTCTTTGAAAGCAAGTTTTTGTGATATTTATTGTTGATGTTGAAGCACTTTTGATGAGCAGGTTTTGCTACATGACCCTTGTGTTCTGTGGTTTTATTTTTTAACCTTATGGTTCAAGGTATGCATTTACGGTATAGATGAATTTGTTTAATACTACAGTTCTAGTATAAGGATTATTTAAATGGGTGCAGGGTAATTGATTCCTGCCTGCCTTGTACAACATATTAAAAAAAGAACTTGTTGAAGTAAGGCATTTTGAACAACACAGGTGTTTTTGCAAGAGGTCAAGCCACTCAACACACGGTACCCCTGCTAACATAAACATAACAATTATAAGATTGGACATGAGAAAAATCAAAAACTCCCCTGTCGCCAGTATTCGGCAATCTGGCAAGAAGGTTGCAGTTCCATTCAGTCTTTCTGAAGTGCATTTCATTTGATCACATTAATTTACTTGAAATAAATTCAAAAAGAGTGCACTTTGACTAAAATTTGAATGAAATAAATTTAAAAAAGAGTGCACGTCAGCAAACTACAGGTGACCTATTTAAAAGTATAGTTGTATACATGTGGATTTCAGTCCTGAATAATGCAGCATTTATGATGTTATCTTTATAAATGTTTTTCTTGTTTTATAGTCTAGTAAGCTGCATCAATCATGTGTGACTGTTCACTGAATTGAAGCTGTGTATGATTTTCTTAGTTACCAATTATTTATTCCAGGTTTTGTATGTAGTGAGCATATCAGAGGCATTAGACAGTTGTAAATGACATTTTTAAGTTTTTGTAACTATTTTATATTGTTCCCAGTGTTATTTCTTGTGTACTTTCTGGATTTTTATATAAGTTGCATTGCATTCACAATGTTATACAGATGTATGCGTTTGTGTTTTTATATATTAAAATATATGCATTTTTCTTCATTAGGAGCATGTGTTTCTGCTAAAATGTTTGAAATTGTTGTAATTTTAATCATGTGTTCCTCCTTTTGATGAATACTGCCCCTGAATTGTTTTTTGTTTTTTTATGGTTTTGTGTCAGATTTTGAATGTCATCATTGTATAGGACTTCCTTATTGTTGCTCGTCCCTCTCTAGTATAGATAAGGAACAGGCGGGGTAGTTCGTTTATATGCTTTATTACATAGAAACACATTGGGGTAGAAAGCAACATTGTAAAATATAAACTAACTGATTAAACTGACAGACTACACAGACGCCTACATCTCAACAGCTTACTACAAAATGGCAGTCAGGCTCGCATGTGCTCAGTATTTATACACTTGTCCAAGCCCTTAGAAAGCAGCTTGAAGTTGTACACACAAACTGATCTACATCCTCCCTCTTAAATAGATTGTCTTCAATGAAATGACATTAGAACAAGACATGCAGTAATATATAGACATTAGAAACAAGCACAATGTTCATGTCCAAGTTGCCGTGTATCTGTAACATGGTCTAGAAATATGACCTGCTCTAGTAACAGAATGTTCAGAATTGGATTTAGCAAGAGGGACAGTCTTTGGTGAAAAATTTGTATTAGGAACTTCGGGATTCATCTCAGAAACAGGGATATTTACTGGAACGTCCTCAGGAATTGGAACGCTGGATAACTCACTCTGAGATAGAGTCTATCTCACAGGCTATGTGCTGTGCTACAGGCTCGGACACCGGCATCAAATGTCTCCAATTCCGCCTAAACTATGCTCCATGTTATTTTACAATGTACAATCTAGGCTGTGGTTAAATACTCTTCATGACTCCAGTCCGATCATAACCTTTGAATGTTTGCATTCTCACTGTCTCTCCTTCACGTAATGGATTGAGCAGTTTGCTGGACTTATCATAATAAGACTTATGGGACAGGCGTTTCTTTAACAGATGGGCTTTCACAAATCTGTTATTTCTTAGCACTTGGAACCAACAAACAACTGCTGACTGGTAATGTTGTTTTGGTTTGACTTGACAGAAGTCTCTGGGCAGATGAACCAAGATGTTTATCACAAGGAACATTTCTGAGATTCAAGAGATTCAGGAAAATATCACTATTGTCTCATCTCGACTTGTCAAGTAACTGTTTTGCACTTTGAACTGTACGTCCTGCCAAACCATTTGACTGCAGGTACTCCGGACTACTAACATGAGTAAAGTCCCACTCTTTGGCGAATCTTTTGAATTGCTGGCTAGTAAGCTGTGTGCCATTGCCAGAAATAACTTTGTGTGGACTAGTACGGACTGCAAAATGATACATCATCTTAGTAATGCAAGAACTGGATGCTACATTAGGAAGTTGGTCAATCTGGAACCAATTGGAGTGAGAGTCTTCTAACACCAATTAATGTTGACCTTTCTACTTGAAAATTATTAGTGACTACAGTCGACCAAGGTCATCAGGAATCTGGTTTAGCTGAAGGGGTTCCTTCTGGTGTATGTGGCTTTGTACTACTACATACAGAATAAGATGAAAGTACTCTCTCAATGTCTTATGACATTGAAGGCCAAAACACTAGTCCTCTCACCCTCCTTTTTGTAGAATTGGCTCCTGGGTGACCACAATGGAAGATAGTAATACACTCTTGTTGCAAAGATGGAGCAGTCACTTTTGGACCTTTCATGACAATACCATTATCAGACAAAATCTCATCTCTGTATGGAAAATAAGTTTGCACTTCTTGAGGTAAACTAGATTGCTTTGACGGCCATCCTCATTTGATAAAGTAGTTGAGCTTCTGTAAAACAGAATCTGAGGTTGTATGACTTCTAAACTCATCTAGACATTTGGAAGAAAAATTACTCACTTCCATGACTTCAAAATCAAGTTTCTCATTGTCATGCTCTTCAGTGGTATTTCTTAGTGACATGGATAATGTATCAGCAAGATAAAGAAGTTTGCCTTTCAAGTAGACAGGATTAAAACTGTACTTCTGCAATCTTAACATCATAAGTTGCAATCTGGCTGGAGCTGAATGCATGGGCTTTCTCAAAATAGTGACTAGAAGTTGGTGGCCTGTTTCGATCTGGGTAGGTCTACAGTAAATATAATCAGGGAACTTCAAACATGCAAGCACCATTGTCAAGAGTCCTTTCTCTGTCTGAGCATACTGCTTCTCAGTTTGGGTTAGAGACCTGGGTGCATAGGCAACAAGTTGACCCTCTTGAAGAATGACTGCACCAACACCAAATTTCCAAGCATCACAGGAAAGAGTACCTGGTTTGTGAACATCATCGAATCTGAGAGTTAGGAGACTGGGAATTTCTCATTTCAAGACATCATATACTTTCTGGTGTTGTTCCAGCCATGACCAAGACACATCTTTATATGTTAGCTCTCTAAGTGGTGCTGTTAGTTGGCTTAAGTATGGAATGAACTTGCCTAGGTAGTTAACCATGTCAAGAAAGTGTTGAAGGGCTTGAACATTGTCTGGAGCTGGCATCTCAAGAATAGCTGTTTGCTTAGAAGGGTCTGGTCGTAAGCCTGAACTGGTAAACAAATGACCAACATAAGTGACTTCTTGTAACCTGAGCTTCCACTTATTAGGATTTCGCTTAAGATTCACTTGACAAGCTCTTTCCAGAACTTTCTTGAGGTTTGTGTTATGCTCAGCTTCACCATTAACTCCTACTAGAATATCATCTACTATAATAGCACAAGGATACCCAGAAAAAAATTTGCTCCATTGCACATTGAAAAACTTAACTGGCAGAATTTATCCCAAGTGGCATTCTCAAAAATCTGTACCTGCCAAATGGAGTACTGAACCTAGTTAACAGTGAAGATTTCTTGTCAAGCAAAATTTGCCAAAATGAACTCCTTGCATCTGAGACAGAAAAAAACAGTTGCATTTGGCATCACTGCTGCAACTTCTTCGACTGTACACATTGGATGATGAGGTCTTTTCAGTGCCTTGTTTAAATATCGTGGATCAATCCATATTCTGATATCATCTGAGCTTTTCTTATGAGCTACCACCATGGAAGATACCCATTCAGTTTGTTTATCTGCTGGATAAATTACACCTTGTTGCACCATTTTGGCCAACTCTGCTTTGACTCTGTTCTGCATAGCTACTGGAACTTTCCATGCGGGCTTTACAACTGGGCTGACATCTGGGTCTAACTTCATGCAGTACACAACTGGAAGCTTGCCTAGTTTGTCTTCAAAAAGGTCAGCATGGGTAGGGAAAATATACTTTGTGAAATTAGAGTTGTGGTCTTTTAAATTAACATGATGGACTTCCTTATTAAATGAAAGCAGTCCCATTTTCAAACTGTCTCTGAGCCCTAATAATGACTGGTCGTGCCTTTTGACCAAATAAAATAACAAGTTGTAGCTTCCCCCAGCAGAGCATTATGAAAGTATCACTCAGCCCACAGTCTGAATCTCTTCACCAACATAAGCAACAAGCTTCGCACAGTTTGCCAAATCAAGCCTCTCTCCAGCAAATACTCTAGCAAATGTTTCTGCAGACATAACAGTGCACTTTGAACGTGTGTCAACTTTGAGCTCTATGGGTTTTCCATTTATCCAAACAGTACAAAATACTTCACTATTTGCCCATAATTCTACTCCATTGATTGTTTTATTAAGCACCGACACACCATCAACCTAAAAAGTAGGGTTGCAGCGTTATAAATGATCAGCTTGTCTCTTTGAATGTTCCCTTTTAATAAAAGAATGTGTGCCTTTTGATTTACAAAACCTTTTGAAAAGATTCCACTAATTGCATTTGTGACATTACTGACTAAAAGCTAAACATTTTTCCCTTTTAGGCTCATGACTTTCTCCACAGTTATGACAGTTGGCTATGAAACTGTGTGGGGGCACATGCTTTGAGTTTGCTGACTCGCTCTTATGCTTCACTCAGACTGTGCAGTTTCCAGAGCACTCCTTGGAACCTTCTAGAAAGATACTACGGGGATTCCTTATGAGTGTTGCAGGGTCTACAGTTTCAGCCATGTGCTTGGGCCTGTTTCTGTTAACCACGTGCTGCATACCATCAACATGGGCTTTAGAAGTTACTGGAAGCATGGATCTCTCATTTGCAAGCATTAGCCTTGTTTCTCAATTCTGTTATATATGCTGCAAAGGTTTCACAAGGCTTTTATGTAAAATAAGTGTCTTTCCATAGTAACATTTGTTTGGGGGTTCCATATTTCTATAAATTTATGTTTTAAGCACTTAGGTTCCTCCCTTGACTCAGCCGGTACAACTATATGATGGTATCCCCCTCTCCTGCAAAGACGGCAGGTGCATACACAAATGAATGATCCCTTTCTATGGCTTCTGGCCCAGCTAAATTAAGTAGAATAAATGCCTTTGTACAGTTATCCTCATCAGAAAATGCAGTCTGTATGAAAATATTGTACTCTTGCTCAAACACTCTCCAGTTCTCTGCAGTATTATTGCCAAACATAAGTGGAGTTGGTTTCCAAAATCTGTCTGCCATGCCAACAGACTGCGCCCAAACTCACTGAAAAATATGGCCCTTGTAATCATGTACAAACAAGCACACGCAGCAGCATGTAATAACATTCAGATGCACAATAAACTCTTTGAAATACTGTACTTTGCAAAATGTGCTCTGTAATGGCTGTATTTTAACAGTACTGTAATACTGCATAAACATGTGAACATTTTGTACACTTCAGACAACTGGAATAACTTTGGTTAATGCAAAAAAATATGGTTCTTTCCCTTACTTTATTCATTTTATGCGATTCAGACTTTATTTCAAAATTTTCTGTTGTTATTTCGATTATTTCTGTTAATACATCATAATATTGAATGCATCTGTTACTTAGAAATGCTTTTAGAGCATTTTGAATGCCTCATTTCATATTTTGTGAATAAGAAATAGCTTGAGCAAGTTTTAATACCTGAAATTTGTTTCTAACCTGTCTTGTAAGTTATATGTGCAGTAGGGATGATTCATTCCTATATATTCCTCCAGTGTTAACGGAGTGCCTCTCGGTCTCGAACTGAAGAATCTGGATTCCCTTCTGGCCATATGTCCTTTTAGACATTCCTCTTCTGACACCATGTCGCTCGTCCCTCCCTAGTATAGATGACGAACTGGTGGGTTAGTTCATTTAGATGCTTTATTACATAGAAACATAGGATGGATAGCAACATTACAAAATCTAAACAAACTGTTTAACTGACAGACTACACAGACATATATGCTTACATCTCAACAGCTTACTGCAAAATGGCAGTCAGGCTTGCACGTGCTCAGTATTCATACATTTGTGCAAGCCCCTAGAAAGTTTCTTAAAGTTGTACACGCACACTGATCTACACTTATGAACTACTTAAGTTATACATTTATGTCCCAGGCAGTCCAAGTTTGAATAGTAACTGAGGTGCGTGATGATGCAGGCAGGGAAACATTGGCATGCTTTGTCCTTACTGGGGGGAGGATGCGTGAACTTGGGGCACACTGTTATGGATTGATTTCACTGATGTAGACTGGGGAAAGAACTGCATTGTGCTTCCTGAGGGTATTCAGGATGTCCTGTTAACCTCATTCCCTTTAGGGAGTGAGGGGTAGTTTAACACTGACATCCACTGAACATCCTGCCCTTGAGGGTTAGTGGGAGCAAGAAGAAGTGGGGTATAAAAGATAAAAACACTTGCAGCAGCACGATTCTGCCGCAGGGTCATCAATCTCTTCATACAGTTGGGTGGGCTAGGGCACGTCTAAGGTGGGTCTATCATCTAAGGTGGGTCTGTCATGCCCAGTAGACAAGGAGAAGAACTGGCTGTAGCTGATGGTCAGCTGTGGGGGGCCGGCCAAGGCACAGAAAAGATGTATTGTTTTGCTGAGTGGAATGTGCTAAATTTCATACAGAATAGGTTCTTGATGACAATTGAAGAGCTAATGCAGTCAGATCCCACTGATACTGTTTTCAAAATGTTTTGGACAAAGTGTTGAAAATTATGAAGTTATGAATTAGTTTTTTTCCATATGCTTTCATATAAACCACAAAGTGCATAAAATAGGTGGTTGGAATGGAAGTGGGTTGCCATTTTTCCATTTGTTGTAATAAGTGTGATTGCTTTGGGTGTATGGGATACTGGGTGTCCAGAAAGAGGTAGACATCTTTCTTGACATATAATCATTTTCTTTGTTTCATTGTTTTTTTTTTTTTTCCTATTTCTTCTTTTGATTTGATTGGGTGACTGGCATGCTTTATAACACTGTTGCCTTTGGAGTTTAGGAAGCCTTTTAGTGTAAATTTTTCTGTACAGAGTTTTTTGTTTTAATTGTTTATGATGGTTTAACTGTAGAAGATTGCTCAACCCCCAGTTCTGTGTTTTTATTTATTGTATTCTTTTCCTCCCAATCCTGACTGACCACCTTGTTTCCCTGGATACCCAACAGTCCCACCTGTCATCCTTCTTTCCCCACCTGGATTTTAGTACCTTGTGACACCCAGTTGTGAGGATCTCCTCTTCTAGAGGGGAATAACTCTCAGTAACTTCATCCACAGTCCAGGCAAGCAGATGAGAGTTTAGTTGCAGGGATCCATCTTCCATAAGATATCTGTTTTTATATATATAACATAATCCCCTGGAAAATGGTCCTGGAAAACCCTGCTCTAGATTTGGAAGAGGTATATACTTTGTAGTGCTTTGCAAAGGTGTGCACAGAGAACCATGTTACTGCTTCTGCAATTCTTCTAGTATTCACCCCTTTCAAAAACTGTTCATCATGTGATCACTGCTGCACTAGCCTTAGCTATATGGATAGATTACCATAACTTATATTGATTGGGAGGAGGAAGGATGTGTCTCTAGGAATCCCTGCAGAACAGTCCTAACAAAGCCTGTCCTAGACCTGGAAAACAAATCTACTTTGTAGTTGCTGCTTCTAAATTACTTCTAGAATCCACCAAAGATCACTGATGAAGCCAAGGTCATGGTATAGTGTGTCTTGACCCTTGCTGGAATTGCCTTGTGTAATAGGAGTTAGGATGTTCCTCTTGCTATGTTGAACTTTCATGCTGAACATAGCATATGGTGTGGTGTACCTCCTTGAGGTCCACTTTTCATTTGTTTTTTTTATTTTTTAAGCAGTAATTGAAATGTGTCTGTTGGGGAATAGGGAGTTAAGTAGTAAAGTGCTGAATTCACTTTGTTATTTGTGGCTGTTCTCTCTAGATCAAAGAGTCACAGTGGTGATGGTGCACCTTTCTGAATGTGGGAAAAGTTAAGTAATATAGAGAGAGTGCAGATAGACTTCTCTTAACCTAGCAACTGCATAGATTTCTTGTTTCATTGTTATTACGTTCCACCATTACAGTGTACAAAAATGAAACAGATATTTGCACATTTACATAAATGTGTGTACTTCTCATCACTAAATGTTTACAGTATCACCTTAATTTCCCTTGATAGCATTAGTGACACTGTCCAGAAGGCTTGCCTTTTCTTGCCATCTCTATACCTCTGTGTTCCACTGCAACTTCTTTGCAATGTGGACATTGGTTACAGGTCACTCTTCTATGTTCATTGAATGGAGCTGAGAGTATTTCTGACACCAGGAAAATGATGTGCAGATACCAAGAATCACGGTTAGCCTGGGTCTGCTGTAGGGCTACCTTTGCAGATGTCATAGTCGTAACTTTGCCCATGCCCTCTGACTTCCATTCTTATAATCATGGCACCCTTGTGTATTCTGCCTCCACTCACCATGCTTCAGGAGGAGCTCCCTTTGGCTATCCCCAGTGGATTTCCCATTCCATTGCTAACATTTATTTATTTATTGACATTTGTTTACCAGGAAAGTCTGACTAGGCACAGGTACCCTTTTTCAGTGGAGGCCCAGGGAGAAAAGATGTTCTTCGTGTTTCACTGTTGCAGTCATCACATTTGGATTATCTCTGCTAGGGTAGCCCTCAGTCGGCCCGAATACCAGAGGCTTAGTATTTCTGCATCGGTTGCTGTCGCTCCAGGACTGACCTCAGGTTGTCAGTGGTAAAAAACAGGCAGCCAATCCCATTACATCAGTCTTTCTTGACAAGGAGTGTGAAGCAGAAGCAATTCGCACAAGTGCTGGTCGGCCGCTACCTGAGTTTTTCATTTCCGAATTGAAGTTGAAGTCTTCTAAAGCTAAGTACCCTGTTGGGGATCCTTTTTTCTTGCTCTAACCGATGTCAGAAAAAGTTAACAATTGTTTCGCCTGTGGAAAGCAAATATCACACCGAGACTTTCATTCCTACTGCATCACTTGTTTAGGCTCAGACCACGACGTCCCCCGCTGTTACTTTTGTGCTTTGTTCAATGCTAGAACTATACGTCGTTGGGCCCTTGTTGTAACTAGATAGTTTCGCTCTCAGTCCTCGACTTCCAATATGGCTTTAGTAAGCCATCCGACAACTGATCTTCCGAAAAAACGTAAGGATAAAGACAGAGACAGACTGCATAGGTCCAAAACTGCCGACGATTCTTCCGTTAAGCTATTTATCAGTTCTCCAGTCCTCAATGAAGCACTTTCACAGCCCCTGATGCCTGCTACTGTGGATTCGCAGGTCGCTACAGAGACCCTTTTGGAGTCTGGTATGCCGCAAGACTCTTCTTCGAATAAGGATCCTGTGGATGTCTCTACCTTGGATGGGTCCGGAGCCGCTGAGCAGGCACCATTTTCCAAGGAAGTACTTTGCACTACTGATACTTGACACAGGCCGATGACTTCTTTCGCGTCTACAGTTCTTTCGAAAACTACCGAGTTTCTAAGGCCCAGGGTATGAACCACACCAAAAAAACTGACAACCCAAGCTCAGGCCCCTGCTTCCTTGCCTCAGTCTCAAATGCTTAAAATGGCGGAAGACCTTATAATACTTATCAGGGGAAGCCAGACTACCCCTTCCAAAAGAAAAAGAGACTTGTCCCCAGTAGTTTTATCTGAACAGGAGTCCGGTGAATCTGATGCATCTGAATATGAAGATATGGAACCACTCTCTGCTTATGAGGATTCTGATGCTGAGGAATCCATCCCTTCAGCCTCTCCACCCCGAGGACTTTTCCTTTGGGGAAACCCTACATACTTTAAGGGAGCATTTCCAATGGGAATGTCAGGACTATCCTCAGTCAAAAAAGAGACTCAGGAAATTCTTAGCTCTTCAACAGCAGAGACCTTTGGCCATTCCTCCTGTCCTGGATGTTGTGGACGATGTTTTTATGGAATCCAGTCTGACCCCCTACACCCTCCCTCCTGCTCCCAGGAAACCTGACAGGTACTATAGAGTCCCTGACTCTCACAAATTTCTTTTCAAAAATCCTACTGCTGACTCTGAGGTCATCTCTCAAGGACCTAAAGGAATCAAAGCAACTTCAGCTAAGAATCCCACCCCCTCAGATAGGGATTCCCAGAACATTAGGCAGATGGGGTAAAAAAGTATACACCTCTGCTACTCTTGCTATTAGAGCATTAAATTGTCAATTCCATATGCTGAAATATCAGCAACATACCATGGAACTCCTCAAACAAAAAATATCTTCTTTCCCTGCTTGTGCAGAAAATAAAGAGTTACAACAGTTAATGCATTGTGCAAGTCAAGTAACTAAGCACACCTTACAATGTGGTTTTGACACCCTAGAAGCATCTTGCAGGGCAGCAGTTACTGGTTCTGTACTTAGAAGACATGCTTGGCTTAAGGAACAGACCTTGCCAAACCATGTCAAATCCAAATTATTGGACGCACCCTTGCACAAAGACAACTTAATTGGCACCAAGGCAGAAGAGGTCCTAAAAAAGATGGAAGAAAAAGCTAAATCTATGCAGACAGTTAAAGACTTCTTACAGGTCCAGCCACCGAGGTTCAGTAGGCATTGCCCCTCAAAGCACGGGTCCTTTCCTGCCCCCCCAGGTTAGCTCAGCCCAGACCCAGGGGAAGCAGACCCCCCAGACAACAGCCCCAGGGGAATGCAGAGATTTAAGCAATGGAGTTCCTCCTCTTTAAAACCAGGGAGTGCAAACCCACCCCCCTTATGGTAAGAGCTCACAATGACTTTACACTTACACCCCCTCCCTCTGCCCACCTGAACTTGCCCCTAGAAGGAAAACTCTCCTTCCACGCAAGCAACTGGGCCACCATTACCAACGGCCGCTGGGTCCTCAGCATAGTGTTCCAGGGATACAAATTTTATTTTCACTCTCTGCCAACCCCAAAAGGGTTCCCAGATCTTCCCCCAAACCAGTGGGTAGAGGCCAAAAAGCAAGTCCTTTCCCACCTCTCTATCAGTGTAATAGAGCATGTTCCTGCAAGACAGACAGGCCAAGGTTTTTACTCCAGACTCTTCCTGGTACCCAGGAAAGAGGGCACATGGCACCCCATCCTCGATCTATCTATTCTAAACACCTTTCTGGTGATACCAAAATTTAAAATGCTCACCCTCCAGCATCCTCTTCCTATGCTTTCCAAGGATGCTTAGTTATCCACCCTAGACCTAAAAGAGGCCTACCTACACATCCCAGTCAGGGAATCATGCAGGAAATACCTACGTTTCAGAGCAGGATCACTGCACTTTCAGTTCTCTGCGCTTCCCTTTGGCTTATCCACTGCTCCCAGAGTGTTCACAAAATGTCTGGCTCCCGCCATTGCTTTTTGCAGGCAAAGAAATATTCAAATTTACCCTTAGATGATTGCCTGATTCAGGCAGACAGTCAGGAAAAGCTGCTAAAGCACCTGACCTTTGTAAAGGACCTACTGACCTCCCTGGGGTATACTATCAACAAAAAAATATCAAAACCAGTACCAACACAAAAAATTGTATTCCTGGGAGCAAGCCTGGACACAGCATCCCAGATGGCATTCCTTACACCAGAAAAACAAACCTACCTGACAACCTACTTCTCTCAACAAGCCACCAGGACCTAGTTATCCGCAAGGAAAATCCTGCAAGTTCTAGGGTTCATGACGTCTTGCATTCTACTCAGTCCAAATGCCAGACTGCATATGAGGAAACTACAATGGTACCTAAAAAGCCTTTGATGTCAGCACTGTCAAGACCTGGAAACTCTTATACCTATGATACCTTGTCTAAGGAAAGATTTTCTTTGGTGGGCAGCAGCATGCTGCCACAACAAGAAACTGCTCTTCTCCCTACCCCACGCTGCCCAGACCCTCACCACAGATGCATCAGACTATGTCTGGGGTGCACACCTGGATGGCAGGTGCATTCAGGGCCAGTGGTGCCCAACTCAAATACATCTGCACATCAACCAAAAAGAGATGTTAGCTGTTCAGCACGTCCTGACAGCTTTCAGACCCCTACTCTGTCCGGGGCCTCTGCTGGTCAAAACAGGCAACACCATGGTGATGTGGTACATCAACAAGCAGGGAGGGACTCACTCTTATTCTCTGTGCAGGCTTGCCGTGACCCTTTGGCACACAGCCGCAGCCATGCAACTACACCTATTAGCACAATTCCTGCCAGGCTCTCTAAACTCTCTGGCAGACAACCTAAGCAGAAACCTGCTAGATCCATACGAGTGGCAGTTAGACCAAAGAACCTTCACCCCTTGTAACCCAGAAATGGGGCACCCCAAAGGTAGACCTCTTTGCCTCCCACTCCAGTCATCAGCTCAGCAAATTCTGCACCAGGGAACCTCACAGCAAGGCCTGGAAAGTGGATGGTCTATCCTTCCAGTGGGTCAACCTCTTGGTATGTGCATTTCCCCCTCTACCACTCATTTCAAAGGTACTGCACAAAATAAGGGAGGAAAAACCGAGGACAATCCTGATTGCCCCAGCCACGGCAGCACTGGTACCTACTGCTGCACAGCCTGTCACCCCTGCCACCATGTCATCTACCTCAGATCCTAACACTCCTGACCTAGAGGAATGGAGAATTCATGCATCCCCAATTGCAGACCCTCAATCTGGCAGCCTGGCTTATTCCCTAACCTCTTCTCATGCTGCTAGTCTAAGAAAACAAGTTCTAGATGTTATACATTAGGCGAGATGCCCCAGCACTAGAAAGTCTTATGCTGACAAGTGGAAAAGGTTTTGCACCTGGATCCAGGCTAAGGGAGCTGGAATGGCACAGCCCACCCTACCTCTCATCCTGGATTACCTGGCAGACCTATTACACAAGGGTGTGTCCTTCTCTTCTGTTAAAATTCATACCTCTGCCATCTCTGCTCATTTCAGCACAGAGCCACCTCTTTTCTCGCACCCTCTCATCAAACAATTCCTAAGAGGGGCTAACAACTTGAGGCCACCCAGAAGAGCTCCTACCCCAGCTTGGGACCTAAACTTTGTGCTGGAAAAGCTCACCCTGCCCCCCCCCCCCCTTTGAACCTGCAGCTTCAGCAGAGTTAAAATTTCTGTCTTGGAAGACAGCCTTGCTTCTGATCATCACTTCAGCTAGAAGAGTATCAGAGCTACACGCACTTATGGCTGTAGAGCCATTCATCATTTTCCATGCTGACAGGGTCTCCCTCAGGACTAACCCATCCTTCATGCCAAAAGTGGTGTCCAGTGTGGCTTTCAACCAATCGATTAATTTGCCCACCTTTTTCCCTAACCCACAAAAGAAGGAGGAAAGGATTCTGCACTCTCTAGATGGGCACAGACAGCTCAGATTCTACCTAGACAGGACTAAATCTTTTAGAAAAACTGATTAATTGCTAGTCAGAGGGCAAGGCCATATCCAAACAAACTATTTCCAAATGGATAGCACATTTCATCCATTTCAGCTACAAACAGCATGGAAAACCTCCCCCCAAAGGGGTCAGGACACATTCCACCAAAGCACCCTCCACCTCTGCAGCTTTCCTCAGGGGGTCCCTACCAGGGACATCCTGGAGGCTGCAACATGGACTTCTGTTCATACCTTCACCAAGCATTACCACCTGCCTATCTTCTCCAAATCCAGGGCAGGCTTTGCCACTGCTATCTTGCAGGGCATCCTAACCAGCTCCCAGTCTTCTTCACTGCCTCCACCCTTTAATTCAGCTTTGGGAATCAACCCAAGGGTGATGACTGCAACAGTGAAACACGAAGAACATAGTACAGTTGTGTACACTTACCATAAAATGTAGATGTTCGAGTGTATTCACTGTTGCAGTCCTGGTTTCCCTCCCACCACCCCCCTTGTCTCTCTCTCTCTCTTTCTCTCTCTCTCACTCTCTCCTTACAAGGAATTTTTGGTATTTACTTTCTACTGGTGGTGTTATTCCACTGTAACCTAACTCCTGACAGGGCAAGAAAAACTGATGTAATGGCATCGGCTGCCTGTTTTTATACCACTGATGACCTGACGTCAGTACTGGAGCAACAGCTACCGACAGAGAATTCCTAAGCCCCTGGTATTTGGGCCGACTGAGGGCTACCCTGTCAGGGATAACCCAAATGTGATGAGTGCAACAGTGAATACACTCGAACATCTACATTTATGGTAAGTGTACACAACTGTACTTTCTAAGGTATCATATTTAATACAATCAATATTTATAGTAACAAAATTTATAATGCAGTTTCAATGACTACATTGAATAATAGACAATTTGTATTGCTATTCAGTCCTTGTACAAGACTTGTACAAAGACTTTACAGAAAGAAGAGTGGCGTATAAGACAGGCAGGAGTAATATAAGAAATACAATAGAGTGAGGTGTTAGAGATGATAAGCAAGTTTGAGTTTTAAGAGAGAAGTAGTGATGAAATAATAATTTGGTTGTGCTAATTAGAAGTAGGTATATAGTTTAAGTAGTAAAAAAAAAAACAGAAGTTTTAGAAGGGGATAAGCAGGTTAAGTGATTTAGTGTTAAAGGAAGGTATAAGAAAGGTGAAGAACGGTGTTAAAGCACTATGTCCCAGATGAAGAGCAGGGACAAAGGAGGCAGAGAGGAAGTCTTTTAGTAATGATTTGAAAAGATGAAGGTGTGTGATAGACCTGAATGATGCAGAAAATTTATCCCAAGTTCTAGTTACACTGTTGGAATATAGACTGACCCCAGCAGCCCTTTGTGGTTTGTAAATGGTAAGCAGTAGTTTATTATTTGATTGAAGGGGACAGTTTGGAAGGTAGTACTGGAGTAGGGGTCTAATGTGTGGGCAGGCAAATGGGGAATGGATGATTTTGTGAATTAAGGTGAGCTGAGTATAAGATAGATTTTTGAGGAAGCTCAAGCTAGTTAAGTGTTTTTAGTGCTAAACAGTGGTGGGTCTGGTAAGGTTTGTTGAAAAGCGAATTTGGCAGTTTTGTTCTAACACTGTTCAAGTTTAAAACTTAGGAGACAGGGTAAGAGGTAAGTGATAGATAGAATTACCTTCACAGAGTCTGTAAGGAATTTCTGCTCTCTGTGTAGGGTGCCTAGTTTTTGATGGGTTTTCTTGATGCTGTCGTGGATACATAAATAGAATGTAAGATTGTCATCGATTGTCATTTCAAGTAGTGTGTATGTGGGGTAACTTCAATCATGGTATTGTTTAAGGAAGAAATTTAAAAAATGTTTTTCATGGAAGTAGGATTTTGGAAAAAAAGCAAAATCTTTTTTTTTTTTTGGAGGGGGGAGGATTTAGTAGCAGGTGATTATCCTGTAACAAACTTTTAACAGGGTTAAAGGTTTCTTGAGTAATTCTCTGAAGATGTATTAGGTTGTCTGAAATGCATATCAGGGCAGTATCATCAGTGTATTGTATGAGAGAAGCTTGCTAAGAGGATTTATTAAATTAACAAATATATTAAAGAGAAGTGGGCCAAGAATGGAGCCCTGAGGCACACCGGTATTGACAGGAAGGAAGGGAAAAAAGTAGCGAGTCATTTTTAACAGACTGGTATTTATCGGTTAAGTAGTTGTTAAACCGCAGTGGTATGGGTTGTGATAGCCCAATGGAAGACAGTTGGTAGAGGAGTTTTTGATGAAAAACCAAATCATAAAACTTTAGAGAGATCAAGGAATACAGAGGGAACAAGTTTGCCTTTATCTCTGGCTTTGCTAAAAGTAGCTGTGAAATTTAATAAGGCCATGGTAGTGCTATGGGCTGGTCTAAAGTCATGCTGTTTGGGGATCAGGAGTATTTTCTGAAGAATATGTTGAAGAAGTTACTTGTGAATGCACTTCTCCAGAATTTTTGACAAAGAGGATAATATGGCGATAGGCCTGAAACTGGTTATATGACATGAGGTTCCTCCTTTATGAAGGGGTGGGGGTGATGAATCGTTTCTATAGAAAAGGAATGTATGATTCCTTGATAGATCTGTAACAAACATCCCAAAGTACTGGCAGAGAAAAATGCTGGTGTTAAAAGACAATCACAGTCAAAAAGTCTATAAAATGCCGAGATTTTAATGCAAAAACTGAGTACTTACACAGTATAAGCTTACTGCTTCATCAGACAACTATAACAATCCATACTAGAACTTTTATGCAGATGACATCACTCCAGTTAAATTCTGCACCAATAAAATCAAACATCATGAAAGACATAAACATAAAATCATCCCCCAATAACATGATAAAGTGACATAACTTAAAAAGACAAACCCCTAAATAAACTTTCCTATTCTAATATAAAATTAAAAATAAAGGATAAAGGACCTCTTGTGCAATCTTTGGAGAAGAACAGGTGTCCTTTCATTACACTGACATACTCGCAGGGCATTGATATTGTGAAGGATATAGTTACCAGGAACTGGCATATACTGCAGACTGACAATAGATACTCAGATCTATTGAAGGATGGTCCTAGATTTATACATAAGAACAAATAAAATCTGAAGCAGCAGTTATACTATCCTCGATACAAGACCCTTGAGCCTCCACAATTAATGGGTACATCTAAGTGCAACAAATGTAATTTTTGTCATCATATAGACAAATCTAGGTTTTTCAGACATCCAGTTACTGGCTATCTGTGGCAGATTAGGGCATCTGCTGATGGCAATACCAGACATGTGGTCTATCTTGCTCACTGTCAATATTGTTTTTATTTTTATGTAGGAAAGACCAACAGGAGCTTGAAAGAAAGGATTAGAGACCATATGTATTATATTAAGAAGTGGCATGACTTTAGTGCTCTAGCCAAGCATGCCTTGTCCGCAGGTCCTGATCATATCTTTGTATTTCAAGTATTGCATGTCACCAGTCCCAATCTACGTTGAGGTGATATAGTAACTCGGCACTGAGGTGGTCGAGTTAGAATGGATCTTGAGGTTAGGGGCACAGCCATGGGGCTGAATGACAGTATTCCATTGAAGCTGTTATTGAGAAATAAACGGTTTAAATGAATGGTCAGCTGTCAATTTATAGGATATCAGTGCCATTATGTATATATGGCTTTTTTATGACATGTTTATTATTGTATTATAGTTATTATTGTTAAGATATTTAGAGTTCCATATTATCCTTTGTTTTTAACTTTATATTAGAATAGGAAAGTTTGTTTAGGAGTTTGTATTTTTAAGTTATGTCACTTTATCATGTTATTGGAGGTTGCTTTTATGTTTATGTCTTTCATGATGTTTGATTTTATTGGTGCAGAATTTAATTGGAGAGATGTCATCTGTGTAAAAGTTCTAGTATGGATTGTTATAGTTGTCTGATGAAGCAGTAAGCTTATACTGTGAAAGCACTCACTTTTTGCATTAAAATCTCGGCATTTTATAGACTTTTTGACTGTGATTGTCTTTTAACACCAGCATTTTTCTCTGCCAGTACTTTGGGATATTTGCTACAGTTTGTTTTGTTGCCATTGGGGTTTGTTCATTCCTTGATAGATCTGTTAATCAGAAGAGACACAGGACAGGCTATGGAAATGGCAGCTAGCTTGAGGTATTCTGCTGGGAGATTATCTACTGAAGGAGATCAGGGTTTCAGTTTAAGAAGCAGTGATTTTATGTAGGAGGCTGAGATGGGTTTTACGGTAAAATAGGGGATGTTAGCTGTCTGAGGTAGGACATGTCAGGATTGTTGGGAGAAAAATCTTTAGTAAGGGCTGTCGCGTGTCTTGGTGCTCCTGATGCAGTAGGAAATTAACTTTCTCTTACTTCCTCAAATTCCAACTAAGCATGCTCATTCTGTCGAGAAACACAACATTCCTTTTGTAGAAGTTTACAGTAATTTTTGTCAGGAGTCCAAAGTTCACCGATTCTCCCCAGCTGTGGTGTAGGTGAAGTTGCCCAGTATCTTTTCTGTTACAAATACTTTGTAAACACATTATCTGAAAATTATTTCCCTGTGAAGGTTTAGGCCAGAAAAGAAGATACAGCAGTACATGTACATTTCAAGATAACACTGTCTGCAGTTTCTTCAAAGAAGTAGTCTAGTAAACAAAAATAAAAGCAGTCTTTAAAGAAAAATAAAATCAGAAAAGAAAAGAAAAGACCTTTTTTATTTAGAATGTAGCTTGTCTAATTGCACTTAAATCTTGCTGTTTATCTTCCCTAGACACTGGATTGTACTGGCTGATTGTTTTTTTTGTACTTTGTCCCAAGTGTAGCCCTGCTCTGTTCGCCCTTGCTGCGCTCAGGGTCACTTCGCTCACTTCCCACCCCCATTCCCACTCACCCCCCCATATAATTTCCTTTATACCTAACCACAGTTCCCCTCCCAACCATCAAACTCCCCCCCTTTCTGTTACACAAGCTAACACCCACTACAAACTCTCTCCCTACCTTACTCCTCCTCAAACTCTCAACCAACTCACCCTATTAAAGCCCTCTCCTACTCCTCAAACATGCCAGACTTATTCATTCCTGTCATACTTCTACCTGCACTGCTCCTCCTACACATCACCTCACACACTCTTAACCCCTATACATAAAGCCCCCACCTACCCTCACCAAAGCTGCTTTTCGTACCCTCAGCAACCCATACACATCTCTGCATCTGTCCTTCCAATGAATATACTGCTCCCTAAAATAAAAACTCCTCCTTTCAACCATAGTACAGCTAAGTATAAAAAAATACTTTCACAACTACCCACAAAAAATGAAAGCTTATGACTTCCCAAGGACTCTGCTCTTGTCAGGTGATATACTCCCAAACCCTGGTCCTACCACTATTCCTAATACCCCACAAAATGTTGTTTTTCTTTTGGCTTTTCCCAATTAGGAGTTGCCACAGCGGAACTCCGGTCCACTAATGATTGGCAGTAGATTTTTACGGTGCCGAGGTGCCAGCTCGATGCCCAACGTTCAACTAAGGCACACCCATTCACGCATGTCTTTCGAATGCTACTTGACTGTGGGGAGGGCATGCAGACTCCACACAGAAGGTGCTCCAGCCAAGAATCGAACAGGAGAACCTATTACTGTGAAGCGACAATGCTACCACTGCACCACCACGGCTTCCTAATACCCCACAAAATATCACCCCTAATTCTAATCAGCCATCCATACCAAAAAAGAAAATCTTTTTCTAGTCTATCAATACTCAAAGTATGCTCAACAAACTAAGCCAGTTTCATGCTTGGGTATCTCTTCATACCCCAGACATTATCTCTGTCACAGAAACTTGTCTTAAACCTCAAAATCAATAAAGACATTCTTCAGGTTATAATATACTTCGCCAAGATTGCTTAAAGAAAAAAAGGTGGAGGTGTTGCTTTACTTTACTCCAACTACCTCACTCTCTCCCTTCCTAAAGAACCAATTCCCTCCTTTACACCTGCTGAAATACTAATAGCAAACCTCAAACCCAATGGCTTTACTGCCATCACAGTAGTAGCCATATACATTCCACCACGGGACAACATCCCCTTAATGGAAAATATACTGTCATATCTCTCCCTAAATTTCCCTAATGAAACTACCATTCTTGGGGACGTAAACATTAACTGCCATAACCTTAATAATCCAAACCCTCCACAATACATAAACCTCCATGGATTTAGACAACTAATCTCCAAACCTACCCATACCAATAACTCTCATTCTTCAAGCTCCTTGATAGATTGAATATTTGTTTCTAACCCCAGCAAATACCATAACCCTGAAACTCTACCTGATGCCCTGTGCCACCACTCACCTATAAAAGTGCTATAATACATCACCCACCTCCCCAAACCACACCGGCGTATCACCTGCCACAAACGTTAAACCTTTAACCCAGCATTTTTAAAACCCTCCACTCTAGAATTAACTGACATTTCCGTACTCAGGTCCCACTCAAGTGAAGCAGTAAATGCCTTCAACTCAACTTTCCAAAATATTTTAAATTCTCTAGCCCCACTGAGAAATGTTTGATTAAAGGCAAACATTTCACCCTGGCTAACTAAAACCACCTGTACCCTTATGAAATCCAGAACTCAACTGAAGCAAACAGTGCAGCAACCATAAAAGTTCAACTAGAAAAGAAAAAGCAGCAAATGCACCGTGTGCAAAATTTCGTCTCTGTGTCTTGGGAATTCACCTCTATTCAACGCTCATGACAGTCCACAACACATTCAATGAAACCAAGTAGAAGTGAACAAAAGTTTATTGTAATGCCAACAAACAAAGAATGGTTAAGCGCTTTCACTTGAATAAAACAAGCTTCCTCAGAACACCATAGCTTGCATCACAGTTGTTTAAATAACATTTCTGGCGCCAAAATTCAGTTTGAAATTTTAAAGCTATACACACATCCTATAACCATTGTTCTCTATTCATAAAATATTAAATAATATTCATATTATTTCTAAAAGCAATGTTACATATAATATATGTTGATAAAGTGAACAAGTTAAAAAACTGAAAAAATGTTAACAAAAACATTTACATTTAGATCATATCAAAACATGTTTAAAAACATCTGACAATGTACCTTATAGATAGTTTATTTTAAGACCAATAGTGGTTTGACAGATACAGTGTCATTTAAACCTGGTATAGTGGGAGCATCCGTATATATTTGCCACCAAAATTCTTTATATAATAATAAATTATTAAAGTCACCCCCTCTGTTATTGGTGTGCACAATATCCACTATACCAAAATTAAAATAATGTTTGTCACCATATTGTTTAATATGTTTATACAAAGCATTTTTTTCATCCTTCCTTCTGATGCTATAAAGGTGAGAGTATATACGTTTATTTAAACTCCTTTGAGTCTTACCTATATAGAATCCTGAACATGTTCTACAGATGGAAATATACACCACCATTTTAGTTGTACAGTTGCCCCCACAGAATTTAATTCTAGTGTGTTTGTAATTATCCAATTTCACACTGTCTCCCTGAAATATGGTGTGACATTGTTTACATGCCCCACATTTTGCAGTTTTCATGTATTCTGTCTTCTTAATAAAGATACCCTTCTCTAAAATAGATTTTATGGTGGCCCCTACCTTATAAACAAACCCTGGGCATTCACCTAATGTGGGTGCTATATCTTGATCAGCAGATATTATATGCCAGTTGTTCATCAAAATCTTCTTGACTTTACCTGAATATATGCCAAATTCCAAAATGCAAGATTTACCAAAAATGCAAGTTTCAGACTTCATATCATGCAATATATCCACAGTCGAAACAATATCTGTCCTATATTTTTACCCAACAAAGGCTTGTACTGGTTACCCCACTTCCTCACAACATAATTACTTACATTTTCCATAACTCTAACGTCATTACCTCTGTCCTTAAATAAGGACGTTATAAATTTCACCTCATCCAACATGTCCTCATACCGTGAGGTCATCCTAACTGCTCTAATAAGCTGACCCTTATATATATTCGTGAATTGTTTCTTCGGATGGTAGCTAGAATATTCCAAATAACTATTCGAAAAAGTGTTCTTTCTATAAATTTTGGATTTAAACTCATCCCCTGTTTTTGACACAAATGTGTCTAAATAAGCCACACCTTCGTGACTGCTAGAGGAGGTACATTTTAAAGAATTAGTGCTACTATTGATGTATTGTAAAAATAATGCTAGCTGTTGTTCTCCACCATCCCAAATCAAATATATGTCATCAAGGTATCTGATGTAATATTTTATGTATGTCATAAAGTGACTATCTAAAATAGTCCTCTCTTCCCATTCAAGCATGACCAAGTTGGCGTATGTGGGAGCACAAGCTGCTCCCATAGCTACGCCTTTGGTCTGCTTGTAATATTCTCCCTCAAATATAATGTAATTATGTTCGAGAACCAGGGACATCATATCCGTGAGAAGACAGATGGTGTCCCATTGGATATCTGTATGTTTTCTTATACTCGTAGCAAAAGCTGATAGACCATCTTCTTTTGGTATACAAGAAAATAAATCTCTGACATCAGTAGTCACAAATATCAGATCTGAACTGGATAGGTAAATAGGATACTGTTTCAGAAAATCCCATGAGTCCTTAGCTATATGTGGAATCGGGGCGTATATGTGTTTCAAGTAAGTATCAATAACCTTACCTATATTAAACGTCTTAGACCTACTCCCTGATATAATGGGTCTAAAGGGCGGTTCATCTATATGCTTGTGAATTTTAGGAATACCCACTATAGAAGCTAATACAGGATGTTCAACCTTAATATAAGTATAGATGTCATTATTGATCCTGTTATCTAGTAAGTATTCTTCAAAACATGTGTCTATTTTTCTATACCCTATGTTGATCTCATTCAAGGACAACATAGAATAATTTCCAGAATTGTGTAGTAATTCATGTATCTTACAAGTGTATAAAAAACTGTCATAGATGACTGCGCCCCCCCCCCTTATCTGGTTTCATGATTCTGATGTTACTAGCACATCTTAATTCCTGTAGTACCCTGCTCTCTTCTTTTGTTAAATTAGAACTAATCTGATGTCCATCAATTTGTCTATCCAACTTGTAAATCTGTTTAGTCACTACTTTATCAAAGATAGAAATGGTGGGGTGCATGGGGGGTATATATGTACTTTTCTTTTTGACTACTGGAATGAACGGCTCTGCATGAGAAATGTCACCCACTGTTTTTTTATCTTTAAATAAAATAGCCAGGTTAAGCTTTCTCACATATCTTTTTATTTCACAAATACAGTCCACTAGATTGAATCTTTTAGTGGGAATAAATTTAATCCCCTTAGATAGTAAATCAAAGTGTCCAGTATTTAAAATATAGTTAGTGTAGTTGTATATATTAAAGTTCCTATAGGTGTAAGTGACACCATCCTGTAGAATGCCTACATTATTATTACTGGACTCACCTATTGTCTTAGTAACAACTGAACCAGAATTTAACGTGGGGTCCTTGGATATGGATGGTAGTGAGAATCTCTTCTGTAACCCCTCATCCACTTTCTCTCCCTCCCCTTGTGTTCTCCGTACAAAAAATCAGAGTTAGCATTTCCATCAGAACTAGATTGTTTATATGTATTTACAATTCCTGTCTTTTGGTCCCCCCTCACATACTTAGGGTACTTACTGTGATCTTTTTCCCATAAATATGCTGTGCCTAATTTTGTATTGGTCCAAGTCCCTATATAGTTTTTTCATCTTACGTTCATATATTTTTGAAATATTAGATTCAGCATAGGAGAATTGTTTGACGTACAAATTCTCCCACTGAGGAAAAAGTAAGTCATTTTTAATTAAAGTATTTAATTCTTCCACCTTCTTAATTAAATAAACCAGCTTCTCGTCATTAAATTTCATCAACACAGACATATACTTAAAACCACATTGGTCAAATAAACTATTAAAATCTGACTTAATATTTTCAGTAATATTCACACCCATAGGTAATTTAAAAAATCTAAGTCCCATCGGGACTACTTTTAACTCTATACATCTGGAAAGATAGGCATTGTCCAGTTTAATACTGTTTATTAGAACCAAATTTTTACCCAAATCATATATGAAATCCTTTAAGGTACCTTTAGACTTCTTCTTTGAAGTGTGTCTTTTGTCACTGATCTCTGCAGTCGGATCAGTATCAAAATAACAGTTCTTTTCAATAAATGTTTTAAACAGGTCTGAATTTACATGTTTCAAATGTTTACTTTTGCTGTTACTACTAACATCAATATTGTCCATCATACCATTGTCAACAGTGTCAATATTAATGTCCATACCCTTACCTGTAGTACCATCTGTATCCAAACCCTTTGCTGTAGTACCATAAGTGAAATGTGACTTCATTCTTTTAGGCTAAGTGCCTATACGATAAGCTTCTTCATTAACATCACCAAATGAGAAATCAAATGTGAAGTCAGGAGTACCAATTTTACTACTACTCCTTTGAGAGCCTGCTAAAGAAACAGGGGGTATATCCAAAGAAATAATGTTTGTACTCCCAGTGTTTGCCATAACAGTACTTTTACAGGAACCCTGTCCGTTAGCAATGGTTGTTGAATATGTCGACAAATTAGATAATCTTAAAACATCTTCTTCACAGTTAGTATTCCCTCGACCAGTATCAGTAATACAATTCTTGTTGTCACGGCTGTGTTCTACCTCTGAACTGTGGCAGTTATTTTTCCCTTTGTAAATATCTAAGAAGGAGCTGCTTAGTTGATTAAGTAGGGTAGTAAGCTTGCTTACCTCTCCCCTCAGTTCAGTCAATTCAGCTTTCACCGACTGAAAATCCTGGTGTACAGGACTGTGTAATGAATCCAGTGAGGTTTCCCGATCAGACTCCATATATACATATTCAATAATTTTTTGCATTCAATCTAACATTGTCCAATATGCAGATGACTCTACAGTCATAACTATTGCTAATTCCCCCTTAGAACTCCTAACAAATACCCAGACATCTTTCAACTCAGTAGAGACATGGCTCACTAATAATCAGCTCATCCTCAACCCTAAGAAAAAAAAGATTACTACTCTTTCTACCTAAATCTGTAAACCACATTAAACTTTCCTTCTCCATAAGATCCCTAAACAGTACTCCTATAGAAGTCGAAACTAGCACAAAACTCTTTGGCATTACCATTGACGACCAACTAAAATCCGATCTTCACATTAACAATTGTATCAAAAAAAAACACCAAAAGCTAGGACTACTGTACAGGAACAAGAAATTCCTAACTACTAAAGCTAGGATTTCTCGTACCTATGTCTACCTTCTACCATGCTTAACATATTGCTCCCAAATACTCACAAATCTGAACTCCTCACTACTTACCAAATTAGAATCAACCTACCACAAAATAGCTAGATTTGCAGCTCAACAAACATATAAAGCTCACCACTGTCTCTTCCTAAAATAACTGAACTGGCCCAAACTACCTCACCTGTTCCTACAATCTCAATTCCAAATCATACACTCCATCCTATATCAGCCTGATTTCTGCCCAAGTCTATCTTCTCTCATCTCTCACTACTCCCTTACCAGACTTTTCCAAAGCTCAACCCAAGACCTACTCAAAATCCATAAACCCAAATCCAACACATAGTGCAACTTATATAGCTACCATCCCTCTATTCCATGGAACAAACTCCCACTAGAAATAAGGCCCCTGACTCACCCCAAACAATTTAAGCTAGCAACCAAAGACCACTTTAAAAAACACTGGTCCTGCCATCGTACTCACCCTCCCTGATAATTACCTACCTTTTATAGTACAGTCAAACTAACTTACTAAAACTTACCATTAACTACTTCATCCTGTGCTTCCTATGCAACCTCCAAAGCTTCTTCTATACTCTGCTCCCTGAAATACTTATGTAACCTTTTAAGTTTTAAGTTTTTAACTTTTAAGTTTCTGCTACTCTGCATACAAAACCTTATATTTACTCAACTCTCTTTTTAAACCTAAACATACAACTTATTCTACTTTTTAACATTCTCCTTTTGTTTATAGTATTGTTCTATCTGTCAACAATATACATGTATGTAGCTTACATATTTTAACTACCAAAATTCTCTATTGCTATTTTTATTGAAATATATCTGCATTTCTATTTTTATTGCATTGTATATCTTTGGAGCTTTTCTTCCCGGGCCTCTGCTGAAAAAGGGCAATAGCTCAGCCGGGAATCTCCCGATCAACAAATGTAAAATAAATAAATAAAAAATAAATATGTGTTCTTTTTTAACTCAGTAAGACGGTGTGCCTCATTTCAGAGATGAATTGGGAGCCTTGTTCCATTTAGATTTTATATTTATTTTTATTTTTGTACAGGTGGGCAGAATGGCATGTTAGCAGTCATACAGGATGCAAATTGTGAGAGAGTTATCTTGAGGACTATAGAATTAAACAGTTCTTATTTGAAGAAGAGGGGCATGAAATGGTGTGATTAGTTCGCATTTTAGGCACTGTAGTTCAGATACTAAACATGCATCACTATGGGACACTTCATAAAAAGCAAAAGTTACTCCTGCAGAACAGAAGATTCTGTGCGAGTTATGTATTTTTGACAGAAATATCTATTGTAAATGTATGATAATAGTAAAATAAACAGATTGTTCTGCTTTACAAAAGCAGACTGTACCTCAAAACAGCATTTAGGCTTTGTGACCGCATAAATCACTGCCTGTCTTCTCCTGGCAAATGTGAGTCAGACGTCTTATGTTCAGTATTTAAGAAAGATGAACAGACATAGCAATGTAAATCAGGGCTAGACCTGATGATCTTATTTAGTATCCCACTTTAGAACTAAGTAATTATGTGGATCAAGAGACATTTGTTTATTTAAGCTTTAAATGGTATCTCTTTCTCACACACTATTAATGGGAAGCAATATATAACCAAATGGCATACTATGGAGAGAGATGTGTACTCAGCTACTCCTATTAATTTACTGTTTCTTCTGCCTCACTAATTTAGCAATGTTTTATGACATTCTGCACTGCACTGTGAACAGCACTAAGATTACCAGCAGCATTGTGTTGCAGTCATTACATGCTCCAGCAGTTTTTGTGCCCCAGACTCCCATCTGTTGGTGTCATCCTCTTATACCTTCCATGTTAACTTTAATTATGGTATATGTTTGTAGGGCTTGGTAAGATCACATGTGTGCTGGACAGTGGTACAGTCTTTCTTTTTACAGGGTTCTTTACATTGTCATTCAATTGCCATTAACTCCAGTTACTGCTTGTATGGGGTGTGGAGGGAGGTGCAAAGGGGCTTGGCCACTGCAAGAAAGCATTTTTTTTATTTTTGACTTTCTGAGATTCAATATTTTGCGTTTTGAACCTTGAATCTTTTGACCATTTGTTTTTTTTGGTCTAGATCCATATATATATTTGTGTGTGTGTGTGTGTGTGTGTGTGTGTGTGTGTGTGTGTGTGTGTGTGTGTGTGTGTGTGTGTGTGTGTGTGTGTGTGTGTGTGTGTGTGTGTTAATATGGGGATGGCAATGTTAACAAAGGTTGGCCATAAAAAAAAACCCTGAAATTTCTGTATTGTTTTCATTCATTTTGTCACACAACAGGAATGCAATGGTTACGTCAGAGTGAATTTTTTTTATTTATTTTTCTATTTATTTATCCGGGGCTGCTGATAATAGCAGATCAGTAACATTGTAATGATTATTTTCCATATCCAGTTTGTTCTCTGGTTCTTGGAAAGTATATTTAGCATTTTAATGAAGTAGTGACAGCGTTTATGTGCAAACACAAGTATAAGACAGCTTCTTTGGTTGTGACTTAATGTGCTCTCATGTAATAAGGACACAATTTGTTGATGAAAACAACTTCTGTATTGTGTGTTTGTGCTTTATCCAAAACATAGGTAATATTTGATACAAAAGATTAAGTTGCATAATGCCTGCCAGGATCTAACTCCCTCTCCACTGATGCCTGAGATACGAACGGTTGCATGCTTGTTGTCAGTAAAAAGTCATCCTGGTGTTTAGAGCCTAAATCAGATAGTGCAGTCAAGTGAGCAGTTGCATGGAGCTAGACAGTAATATTTTTAATGGTTTACTATTAACACGATCGAGTCAGAGGCAACTGAAAACAAAACCGTGCTGTTTAACACAAATTAATGCCAGTTGTGGCTGGACATTTAGATGCTGAAGCATGGCTGAAGTGATTTGGTAGATTATGATCTGGTTACCACAGCAACCCGGAGAAGGAGTGAATATTACAAGAAGTAAGACTCGTCTGGATGCTGAAAAGGTTCTTGTGAACTGGTACACTGAAGAATGGTTTTGATCGGGCATGCATCTACCTGTAGCTCTTAAAGAACCTTCTAGTACAGCAGCAGCAGTTAATTAGGCTATTGGTGATTTCTGAGAAACATAGATTCAATGCTCTCCTACAACATGATGGTAAGACAGTACAAGGGAGACCGTAGTATTCTTTGCAGTGAAATGCCTAGTTTTGTTTCCTAGTATTAAGTTGCCAGAGCAAGGTTTGGCAAGACCTGAACATATTCTTATCTCATGTTAAGACAGACTCATTGTTACGTGTAACAAGTCTTGTTGCGATATTAGAGGGTTATTGTATTGCTGTACTTACTGTGATGCTGTTCAGTATGGCAAACTATTGCATTTAGTGAAAAGGCTACACCAGTTACTTAAGTTTAGACTTGTAGGAAAATACTTGATATGATTTTCATGTTTAGATTTAATGCTGCGTAGTTTTCTTTTCTGGTTATAATGACTGTATTTTTGTAATGCTCTGCTGCAAAATTCTGTAAACTGGCCCTTGGGAAATAGTCTTCTGTTTACTGAAATGCTGGGATATGTCCTGAAACATGTTAATGTCCTGTTAATGCAAACATTATATAAAGCCAAGAAATGAAAAAAAATCTGAAGTTGTTTATTTATATTAACTTCATTCATTGCTACATTTGTTATAATAAAAATGCAAAACAGTTGTTTGCTACAGATGCTAATGCTAAGTGTTCCTCAGAGTTCTAGCAATTTGGCTTTCAGTTTAAGTGCTTTTTTCCTTAGATTTGCATCCATATGATTTGCACTGTAGTATTTGCTGCTTATATGAAACTTGATTAAGAAAGCTCAGCTCCATGGTTAAGAGAGAGAAAATCCTGACTGTGGCACAGGCAGCCTGAGTTTTAGTAGTGACTTGAACACTGAAGGAACCAGGCAAGAGTGGATGGGTCTTAGTATTTGATTGCAACTTGCCCATTCATGGGTGGGAAGAGATGGAAGGAGTGACGGAGTGACGGAGTGGTGTTATGATTGACTGTCCGCAGTACACAAGCAGAGTTCTCCAGGTAATAGGAATACAGTATGAAACTGGAGACACAGGCTTGTTGCTCCCCAGTCGAAGATGATAGCCCTCTCTGTGCTGGAGTGGAGACACATATACAAATAGGAGAGTAAGAGACCCTCATGGTGACATGAGTGCTCATGTCAGCAAACAAGATGTATGGTAAGTGTTTACTTATAAGTGCTGTGTTATCCGTGTGAATGTTGGCTCTGTTTCAGACTTCCTAAATTTGTTGGGGAGATGTTAGTGGTAAAGATGAGTAAAAGACTGCAGGAGAGGCTCGGTGGTGATATCAGCCCTCCTGTATGGGTCCTTGGGCTGTGATACCCATTGGGGAGGCAGAGGGGAGCTGATATCCAACTACCTCCATTCCCGCTTTGATGGTGGCCCCACCCAGTCGATCGTGACTTATAGAGAATGAATGGGGAAATGGAGGTAGGGTGATGGTCAGCAAGATGGCTGCCAAATAATACCTTGAAAAATAGACAGTAATTACACTCTTTTGTAATGTCCATGATTTAATTCATAGGTTCATAGGTAGGTATTAGGCTATCGGCCCAAGGGCCTAAGTAAGCCTAGCCAACAAAGTTCCCTGGCTTATGCCAACCCAAGAAAGTTAATTTCCTGTGCCCCTGTTGAGCAGAGCCACAGAAGTGATCCCCGGGGTGTATTTCCTATTTCCCATCCACTCATCAGGATTTTTCTTGTAGAGTGCTAATGAGGAACTTTGCTTGACATAGATGGGTAGCTTGTTCCAGAGTATGGGAAGTCTCTGGGACAGGAATCTATCCCTCCAGCAAGTCCTGTTTATTGTGGTGACAAGGTTTAGGTCCCTAGAGCGTGTAGCTCGGAGGGATTGTGATTTCTTTAGGTGTAGCATGTCCAACAGCTCTGGGTTTGACATAGCTTTATATGTTAGGCAGAGATCACCTCAGAGTAGGCGATATGCTACAGAGTAAAGCTGCAGTTTTTTGAGACCATCAGTATAGGGCATCTGTTTGAGGCCAGTAATTCTCTTTGTGAGGTACTTCTGTGGCCTTTCCAGCTGCCGCAGATGTCTTGTGAGGTACATTCCAAAAGGGGCGTTGTACTCTATAATGAGTAATGAGTGTCGAGTAGAGGGGAACAATGACCTCTTTTTTCCTGGAAGAGAACCCTTTTGTGATGAGGTGTGCCATGTAGAAGGATTTCCTGACTACTGCAGCAATGTGATTATCAAAGAAGAAACTACTGTCCACCTGGGTCCCAAGGTCTCTTATCACACATTCGGTGTTAAGAAGACTGCTGCCTATGTGGTAGTTCATGGGTACAGAGTTTTTACCAAAGGGGATAACAATGCACTTTTTCGCATTGAGCTTGAGGCCATGGCTCTCACACCAGGCTTCTGTCTCAGTGAGGCCCCTCTGTAGGATGTCCACATCATTTGGGGACTCGACTATAGCTCCTAGTTTGCAGTCATCTATGAACTTCATTAGCCAGAGGCCTTCTGTGTTAACCTGTACTTCAGAGAAGTAGATACCAAACAGGAGAGGCCCCAGGACTGAACCCTGTGGTACTCCATTTGTCACTGGTTTGAAGTCAGATTTGGAGTCTGCAACTTTTACAGTGTGGGTTCTGTCAGTGAGCCATTTGACAACCCTTCTTGTGACATAGGGATTTATACCTAGTTTAGTGAGTTTATCTATAATTCCAGAATGCGGGATGGTGTTGAAAGCCTTGGCGCGGTCAAGATAGGCTGTGTGAACCACCTTACCCTTGTCAACGGCTTTGGTGACTGCCTCAAAGAAGTCAACCAGGTTCAGGAGACAAGATCTGCCTTTCACAAACCCGAACTGGGTGGGGTCCAGAGTTTGGAGGTTACCAATGTCATTGTTTATGAATTCCATGATGATAGGTTCCATGGCCTTACAGACCAGGCTCGTCAGGCTAATAATGCAATAGTTCCCAAGATCAGTGGTGGCTCCCCCTTTGTGGAGTGGGGATAACTGTTGCTGTGTGCCATTCAGTGGGCACAAAGCCTGACGTGAGGCTATGATTGAACATGGTGCTTAGGTGGGGAGCCAGTTCTTTCTGAAGTTCGTGTAAAACACAGCCTGGGATGTTGTCTGGTCCCATGGATGCTGTGTTTTTTGGCTTTAGAGAGTGCTGCTTTTACCTGTGAAGTTGTGATTACAGGGACTCTGCATTCTTCCTGTATAGATATGGGCCCTTTAGGAGGTGAGAGGGGGGTAAAGTTAGCACTGAACCTATCTTCCAGGATGTTGGCACTATCAGTTGGTTCTGTAATTTTTGTGCCATTGTGCTGTAACTCAGAGCAGATCTGAATGTTGCCATTGAGATTCTTGACATAGCTATAGAATGCTTTGTCGTTGTCCTTAGAATCAGTGGCAATCTTGTTTTCATAGCTAGCTTTGGAGGATCTTATAAGGGTCTCAGTTTCTTGCTGAGGCTGACCAGGGAGCTCCTCTACTCATGGGATTTTACTCTCTTTTGCAACAATTTCTTCCTTCTGTTGTAGAGTTTGTTTATGGTAGGGGACCACCAGATTGGCTTCCTTTTTTTGGAGGATAGCAACTTGGTTCTGTTTGGGATAGCACGATCCATGCACTCGTGTAAGTGCTTATAGAGTGCATTTGTGTAGGATTCAGCAGTCGTAACTGTATTGTCCATCTGCATGGGTGTCATGAAGTTCACCACTTCTGTCTTAAGAAGCATGAAGTTGGCTTTGGAAAATTTTTTTACAGTGGTTTCCTTAATGGGGAGGTGGGGGCGGGATGTGGATATCTAGGGTGATTAGCTTATGGTCGGATCTGACCAACAAGGAGTTGACTTCAGGTGAGGAACGCCGGTCACTCATGCTGGTAATGACTAGGTCTAGGATATTGTTGCCCCTGGTGGGGGTGTGGATAAGTTGATCCAGGGCATTGGAATCTATGAATTCCAGAAAGCGCTGAGTGAAGGAGTTGGTACATGAGTAGTTTTCCCAGTTAATGGTGGGGTAGTTGAAATCGCCCAATATTAGGGTGTTTGGTTGAACCCTAATATTTTCCAGTATATCAAGAAAAGAGGAGTGGGAATCCTGGGGCATGGTGGGGGATCTGTAGCAAGCTACAATTTGGATTGCAGTTTTGCTCAGAGTTAGTTGCACTTGGATTACGTCGGCTGCATTATGCTGAGCAACTAGCCTGGAGGTGTGGATATCCTTAATGAATATGGACACACCTCCGCCTTTGGTATTCCGGTCTAGGTTAGATGGCCGAAAAGTGTGATATGAGTTATAGCCTGGTAATGCAGGGGTGCTCTCTGGAGCCTTGAACCAGGTCTCAGTCACTGCACAGACATCGATGTTCTCCATTTTAAGAAGTGCCTAGAGTGAGTGTATTTTGAGATTTAGACTTCTAGCTTTGAGTAGCATTACCCTCAGTTTTTGCTTGCCTGTTCCTGTTATGGTGGTGAGTTTGTCATTTGAACCTCGCCTAAAAAGGCACTATAATGGCGGCAAGAGCCTTTGCCAGTGTCCAGAGTCCCAGGGGTGACAGGTGCAGGCCATCTCTGGCAAAGCATCGTGGTCTGTCGACCATGTCATCCCAAACAGACAGATACTGGATCCCCTTAGAATGACACCAGAAGCTTAGCCAATTGTTGAAGTCAATCATTTTGTCCTTGTACTGCAGTATCATTCTGGGCGATGGCAGGATGCTACTTTAGTGATCACTTTGTTTGTGGGATGGGAAACTGTATGAACATCTTACTAAAACCTTTTGTGAAATAGTTAACTTTTCACATAATGGATAATATTTTGGTCCCTAATGGGTGGTTTCTAAATCTGTTAATCTTTATTTGTGTATATGCGCCCTATCATTTCAAGGACTGTGGCTATTTACTTTAAGGTTATTAAGAACATTTATACAAACCTTGCATAGTCAATAATGAGTGTAAGTTTAATTGATTAAAATCCACTGATTTGTATTCTAGATGCCATTTCACAAATAGATTTGAATTAGATGGTCAGTTATCTTACCTGTAGAAAAATGACATTTATTCATGTACTAGATTGGAGTTTATCTAAATATGAAAATTCAAGAGTTGTTTGCTTAAATTGATTTCTTACAGTTTTTATGTGCGCTGATTTTGTTTTGGATGTGTTGCAGTAGCACTGTCGTTTACTACAGCAGCAACTGTTATTTACATTTTCTTTGGTAGAATCATTTATTTCCTAGCTGAGACTGTCTCTTGACTTTGGCTAAGCAGATCTATGTTTCCCTAGTATCCTTGGTACTTTCTGCACCCGGGCTTGGAACTGCTCCATTGATCTGGTGGGAAGGGCAGATGTCTCAGAGTAGAACAGCCAGCTTTGTCATATGCTATCTTACACTTAAGGGGAATTTTTTGTTTTTTTGTCCCAAGTGGGAAGAGGTACTGATATTATGTATATCACCATGCATAGCTTCAGTTAGCTCCAGTTTCTCCCTCTATGCAAAATGTTAATGGCTGTATGCCACACATTTACAACACTACCCCCCCACCAGAATTATGCCAGATCACCAGCAGAAACCCTTCCCTCCCTTCTGAAGTCAGTGAACTGACAGACGTTATCACTCCTTCCCATCTTCCTGTCCAGCTCCTTCAATGCCCAGTCTGCAAAATGAGCTCAGTTCATGTGTTACAGCCTGTGCTCTATTTGTCTGTACCATGGAGAGAGGCTTACTCTTACCTTATTTTAATTATTTATTCATTTATATAATAGTTATGTAGCTAACCTGAGGTATTGACTATATTAATAACATTTCATTGTGTGTTATTTATATTTGTTCTCATTTTGTATTGTGTTCATTTTGCAAAAATGCTAAGGAAATAAGCCATGCAAAAATATTAATTTGAACTGGCAGTCAGGTATTTTGGACCATTTGACACCTAATGTGACTTCTAGCTAAGCCTTTGGTTTCTGTAAGCTAGTCCACCATGTGAGGCTTTGGACCAAATACTTTACCCTTCTTGTTTTTGGTGCCTTCCTTATGCTGACGTCCAACACTTTGGAATGTGATTTGTCTGAATTTACCATTCTGTCACCAAATAGAATTTACTGATGTATGGTGAGCTGCTGTTCTCTGGCAACAAAGTAGGTGTGCATCAACATATTGTCACTGAGACAGCCTTATGTAATCATTGCATATACTTATGACAAAATGGATGCCAAATGAGAAAGAACCACTAGCTTATCTTCTTCTTCTCCTCAGCCATCTGATACTTGAGCTCAAACAGAAGCCCAAAGACCTCTTGAAAATTTCCCAAGAGTTCATGGCCATCATGAAATCTAGGGAGCCCAGCCTCACCAACCATGAGGCCTAGGGAGATAGACGTTTGAGAAGATTCACAATCCTTAGTCTCTGAGGGCAAAGAGGAAATTATCCTACATTCCAACCCAGCTTTATTCAGACTCAAATGATACCCTCGCATCTGCTTCTCCCGCAGAGGACCTCTCTTTTGGGGATACCGCTCATAAAATGAAGGGAGCTTTCAATTGGGAAAGCAAATGATTCTTGCAAGCTGAGGCTCAGTGTAGGGAATTACTGAGTTCACCTTCACCTAGACCCCTAGATATCCCACCAATGCATATGGTACTTATTGATGTTTTTGAAGGCATCTGTTTACACATAGATTCCCTATCACTGGTCTCAGAAAACCTGACAGGATTTATGGAGTACTTTAGTCACACATGCACCTTTACAAAAACCCTAAAGCAGATCCCTCAGTAGTTTCTACTGAATCCAGTAAAGAGATGCCAAAGAAAGCAACACATCCTCTGCCTAATGAGGCAGGTTTGGCAAGAAAGCATATACCTCAGTAACCCTTGACATGAGGCAACTTAATTGCCAGTTCTACATACTGTACTTGGAATCCCTTTAGGACCAAATTATTACTAAGGTAGAAACTGTTTCTGAAGAACCCTTGTCTAAGGAAATTCAGGAGATAATTGGAGCAGAATTACAGGTTTCCAGACACTCCTTAAAATGTGGGTATGATGCACTATATGCTTCATTTAGAGCAGCTGCCACTGGCTCATTCATAGGTTCATAGGTTAGTACTAAGCCAACTGCCCTTGCGAGCCATTTTAAGCCTAGCCAGTTATCCCTTGTGAGACTCAAACCCTGCACCTTGTGTTTGTAAGGCAAACACCTTAACCATTGGGCCACCCTCCCAACCCCTCATGGATTCATGGACATGCATGGCTCTAGACTCGGGCACTGTCAGACCAGATCAAGGCAGAACTACTGGGTGCTTCTTTAGACAAGGAGTTCCTGTTCAGATCCCCAGCTGAAAAGGTGTTCAAAAATCTGGACAAAAAGGAAGACAAATTAAAACAGTGAAAGAGTTTTACCTGTCACCTACCCTTAGGTGTAATAGGAACTACTCTTCCAAACCATGGCCTTTCCCTACCAGACAGGATAAGGGAACATCTTCTCATACTAAGAAAAAATCAGAAGGTGGCAACATGAACAAATCCAGAAATCAGGGAGCTCTAGCCCTGCACAGAGACCAACTGTGACTATCCTCAGCCACTGACCCCTCTGCCCCTACCCACCCTCTGGCAGGAAGACTCTCATACCTACAAAAATGGGAAACCATTACTACGGACCAGTGGGTCCTTCATATCATACTATGGGGCTACTTCATTTATTTCAGAGAAATTCTCCCTTCTAGGACAAAAGTTTACAAAACAGACACTTTTCAAGTGGATTGCCTACAACATTATTTTTGCCATGAGTTGATCAGCTACACATTGGGACATCATTTGGTCAGAGCCAACAAGGCTTGGCTGCTTCTAGAGCATGTTACAAGAACATGTGCATTGCTTACATGATGCATCCTGTTCATACATCCTTTCAGCTAACATTGTTATATTCTCAATTCCAACTTAGGGATTCAGGCCACATTTGGGAAATTGTTTCACAAGAACTTACCCATATGAGTGCTGATCTGCTGCAGTAGCTTTGGTTCCTTCCATTATGGTGGTTTTATTTGGGGCTTTGTCTAAGCAAAGAGCTATGTGGGGTGTCAACGTATTACCAATATGTTCCTACCATACAAGTTGATCTACCATATATCCCTCCTTGATGGTCAGGAATGTCCTCCTACCATGTCTGTGCAGATGAGTGCTTCTGTTGTCATCAGCTGTTGTTGGAATTCTTCGTAAGTTGACCAAGTATTTATTCTTATTTCACATTTTTATAATGCAGTGCCAGACCCATGCTAGTATTTCTGAATTTGCAGGAGGTGTTTCAACAGGTGGTGTTGGGAAGTGGCAGGCTCCAGGGAGTGGCAGACATTATGTTGCTGACATCTTGCATTATGGCATGGGTCAGCCATACATAAGGGCATCCCCAAATGTGGGAATTTGCTTAAAAAATTTAAATTCAGATTGGTGGAGAATAAATTCCCAACTAGCATGTCCTCCGCGCGGTCGAGTGGCCTCCGAAAGACATGCGTGAATGGGTGTGCCTTCGCTGAAGGTTGGGCGCCGGGCTGGCAACTCGGCACCATAAAAAATGTACTGCCAATCATTAGCAGACCGGAGTTCTGCTGTGCCGACCCCTAACCGGGAAAAGCCAAAAAGACAAACCACAATAACAGTAACTCATTTTGGAGGGCCGTATTTATGTATGTATGTATTTAGTTAGTTAGTTACTTAGATGTATTTATCAGTGTAGGGCTCTGATGAAAAATTGACCAATTTCAAACCCAGTCTAGGGTGGAAGCAGAAGACAGAAATTAAGAGTGACAGTCAACTGTAATACATATATGTAAAAGAGTAACACTTTAAGAAAGGGCGTTATGCTGGTACAATGTTCAAACTTAGTCTTTACTAACAGAAAAATAGATTATTGTAAAGGTTAGTGTGAGCAATATATAGGAAGTAACATTAGAAGTTTAGGTGGTGTAAAAGGTAAAGAGACTAATCTATATACATAAGCTCATTTAGTACATAACATATGGTTCCATTACAGGGAGAAAGAAGGGTAAGTGTTTTCATTTCTTGATTTGATTTGTAAATGTATCTTACCAGTCTGTATCTGCTTTAGCCATGGTATTTAAGCCTATATTAGTAATTCCTGTAGACAGTTACATGGCATTTTGCTGTTTAAGTGGTCTAACTGTTGGTGTTACCATGGTATTTAAGCCTATATTAGTGATTCCTGTACACAGTTACATGGCATTTTGCTGTTTAAGTGGTCTAACTGTTGGTGTTACCATGGTATTTAAGCCTATATTAGTAATTCCTGTACACAGTTACATGGCATTTTGCTGTTGTGTTACCATGGTATTTAAGCCTATATTAGTAATTCCTGTACACAGTTACATGGCATTTTGCTGTTTAAGTGGTCTAACTGTTGGTGTTACCATGGTATTTAAGCCTATATTAGTGATTCCTGTACACAGTTACATGGCATTTTGCTGTTTAAGTGGTCTAACTGTTGGTGTTACCATGGTATTTAAGCCTATATTAGTGATTCCTGTACACAGTTACATGGCATTTTGCTGTTTAAGTGGTCTAACTGTTGGTGTTACCATGGTATTTAAGCCTATATTAGTGATTCCTGTACACAGTTACATGGCATTTTGCTGTTTAAGTGGTCTAACTGTTGGTGTTACCATGGTATTTAAGCCTATATTAGTGATTCCTGTACACAGTTACATGGCATTTTGCTGTTTAAGTGGTCTAACTGTTGGTGTTACCATGGTATTTAAGCCTATATTAGTGATTCCTGTACACAGTTACATGGCATTTTGCTGTTTAAGTGGTCTAACTGTTGGTGTTACCATGGTATTTAAGCCTATATTAGTGATTCCTGTACACAGTTACATGGCATTTTGCTGTTTAAGTGGTCTAACTGTTGGTGTTACCATGGTATTTAAGCCTATATTAGTAATTCCTGTACACAGTTACATGGCATTTTGCTATTTAAGTGGTCTAACTGTTGGTGTTACCATGGTATTTAAGCCTATATTAGTGATTCCTGTACACAGTTACATGGCATTTTGCTGTTTAAGTGGTCTAAGTGTTGGTGTTACCATGGTATTTAAGCCTATATTAGTAATTCCTGTACACAGTTACATGGCATTTTGCTATTTAAGTGGTCTAAGTGTTGGTGTTACCATGGTATTTAAGCCTATATTAGTGATTCATGTACACAGTTACATGGCATTTTGCTGTTTAAGTGGTCTAAGTGTTGGTGTTACCATGGTATTTAAGCCGATATTAGTGATTCCTGTACACAGTTACATGGCATTTTGCTGTTTAAGTGGTCTAAGTGTTGGTGTTACCATGGTATTTAAGCCTATGTTAGTGATTCCTGTAAACAGTTACATGGCATTTTGCTGTTTAAGTGGTCTAACTGTTGATGTTACCATGGTATTTAAGCCGATATTAGTGATTCCTGTACACAGTTACATGGCATTTTGCTGTTTAAGTGGTCTAACTGTCGGTGTTACCATGGTATTTAAGCCGATATTAGTGATTCCTGTACACAGTTACATGGCATTTTGCTGTTTAAGTGGTCTAACTGTTGGTGTTACCATGGTATTTAAGCCAATATTAGTGATTCCTGTACACAGTTACATGGCATTTTGCTGTTTAAGTGGTCTAACTGTCGGTGTTACCATGGTATTTAAGCCTATATTAGTGATTCCTGTACACAGTTACTTGGCATTTTGCTGTTTAAGTGGTCTAACTGTCGGTGTTACCATGGTATTTAAGCCTATATTAGTGATTCCTGTACACAGTTACATGGCATTTTGCTGCTTAAGTGGTCTAACTGTTGGTGTTACCATGGTATTTAAGCCTATATTAGTGATTCCTGTACACAGTTACATGGCATTTTGCTGTTTAAGTGGTCTACCTGTTGGTGTTACCATGGTATTTAAGCCTATATTAGTGATTCCTGTACACAGTTACATGGCATTTTGCTGTTTAAGTGGTCTAACTGTTGGTGTTACCATGGTATTTAAGCCTATATTAATGACTCCTGTACACAGTTACATGGCATTTTGCTGTTTAAGTGGTCTAACTGTTGGTGTTACCATGGTATTTAAGCCTATATTAGTGATTCCTGTACACAGTTACATGGCATTTTGCTGTTTAAGTGGTCATGGTATTTAAGCCTATATTAGTAATTCCTGTACACAGTTACATGGCATTTTGCTATTTAAGTGGTCTAAGTGTTAGTGTTACCATGGTATTTAAGCCTATATTAGTAATTCCTGTACACAGTTACATGGCATTTTGCTATTTAAGTGGTCTAAGTGTTGGTGTTACCATGGTATTTAAGCCGATATTAGTGATTCCTGTACACAGTTACATGGCATTTTGCTGTTTAAGTGGTCTAAGTGTTGGTGTTACCATGGTATTTAAGCCAATATTAGTGATTCCTGTAAACAGTTACATGGCATTTTGCTGTTTAAGTGGTCTAACTGTTGATGTTACCATGGTATTTAAGCCGATATTAGTGATTCCTGTACACAGTTGCATGGCATTTTGCTGTTTAAGTGGTCTAACTGTTGGTGTTACCATGGTATTTAAGCCTATATTAGTGATTCCTGTACACAGTTACATGGCATTTTGCTGTTTAAGTGATCTAACTGTCGGTGTTACCATGGTATTTAAGCCTGTATTAGTGATTCCTGTACACAGTTACATGGCATTTTGCTGTTTAAGTGGTCTAACTGTCGGTGTTACCATGGTATTTAAGCCTATATTAGTGATTCCTGTACACAGTTACATGGCATTTTGCTGTTTAAGTGGTCTACCTGTTGGTGTTACCATGGTATTTAAGCCTGTATTAGTGATTCCTGTACACAGTTACATGGCATTTTGCTTTTTAAGTGGTCTAACTGTTGGTGTTACCATGGTATTTAAGCCTATATTAGTGATTCCTGTACACAGTTACATGGCATTTCGCTGTTTAAGTGGTCTAACTGTTGGTGTTACCATGGTATTTAAGCCTATATTAGTGATTCCTGTACACAGTTACATGGCATTTCGCTGTTGAAGTGGTCTAACTGTTGGTGTTACCATGGTATTTAAGCCTATATTAGTGATTCCTGTACACAGTTACATGGCATTTTGCTGTTTAAGTGGTCTAACTGTTGGTGTTACCATGGTATTTAAGCCTATATTAGTGATTCCTGTACACAGTTACATGGTATTTTGCTGTTTAAGTGGTCTAACTGTTGGTGTTACCATGGTATTTAAGCCTATATTAGTGATTCCTGTACACAGTTACATGGCATTTTGCTGGTAAGTGGTCTAACTGTTGGTGTTACCATGGTATTTAAGCCTATATTAGTGATTCCTGTACACAGTTACATGGCATTTTGCTGGTAAGTGGTCTAACTGTTGGTGTTACCATGGTATTTAAGCCTATATTAGTGATTCCTGTACACAGTTACATGGCATTTTGCTGTTTAAGTGGTCTAACTGTTGGTGTTACCATGGTATTTAAGCCTATATTAGTGATTCCTGTACACAGTTACATGGCATTTTGCTGTTTAAGTGGTCTAACTGTTGGTGTTACCATGGTATTTAAGCCTATATTAGTGATTCCTGTACACAGTTACATGGCATTTTGCTGTTTAAGTGGTCTAACTGTTGGTGTTACCATGGTATTTAAGCCTATATTAGTAATTCCTGTACACAGTTACATGGCATTTTGCTATTTAAGTGGTCTAACTGTTGGTGTTACCATGGTATTTAAGCCTATATTAGTGATTCCTGTACACAGTTACATGGCATTTTGCTGTTTAAGTGGTCTAAGTGTTGGTGTTACCATGGTATTTAAGCCTATATTAGTAATTCCTGTACACAGTTACATGGCATTTTGCTATTTAAGTGGTCTAAGTGTTGGTGTTACCATGGTATTTAAGCCTATATTAGTGATTCCTGTACACAGTTACATGGCATTTTGCTGTTTAAGTGGTCTAAGTGTTGGTGTTACCATGGTATTTAAGCCGATATTAGTGATTCCTGTACACAGTTACATGGCATTTTGCTGTTTAAGTGGTCTAAGTGTTGGTGTTACCATGGTATTTAAGCCTATGTTAGTGATTCCTGTAAACAGTTACATGGCATTTTGCTGTTTAAGTGGTCTAACTGTTGATGTTACCATGGTATTTAAGCCGATATTAGTGATTCCTGTACACAGTTACATGGCATTTTGCTGTTTAAGTGGTCTAACTGTTGGTGTTACCATGGTATTTAAGCCGATATTAGTGATTCCTGTACACAGTTACATGGCATTTTGCTGTTTAAGTGGTCTAACTGTCGGTGTTACCATGGTATTTAAGCCGATATTAGTGATTCCTGTACACAGTTACATGGCATTTTGCTGTTTAAGTGGTCTAACTGTTGGTGTTACCATGGTATTTAAGCCAATATTAGTGATTCCTGTACACAGTTACATGGCATTTTGCTGTTTAAGTGGTCTAACTGTCGGTGTTACCATGGTATTTAAGCCTATATTAGTGATTCCTGTACACAGTTACTTGGCATTTTGCTGTTTAAGTGGTCTAACTGTCGGTGTTACTATGGTATTTAAGCCTATATTAGTGATTCCTGTACACAGTTACATGGCATTTTGCTGCTTAAGTGGTCTAACTGTTGGTGTTACCATGGTATTTAAGCCTATATTAGTGATTCCTGTACACAGTTACATGGCATTTTGCTGTTTAAGTGGTCTACCTGTTGGTGTTACCATGGTATTTAAGCCTATATTAGTGATTCCTGTACACAGTTACATGGCATTTTGCTGTTTAAGTGGTCTAACTGTTGGTGTTACCATGGTATTTAAGCCTATATTAATGACTCCTGTACACAGTTACATGGCATTTTGCTGTTTAAGTGGTCTAACTGTTGGTGTTACCATGGTATTTAAGCCTATATTAGTGATTCCTGTACACAGTTACATGGCATTTTGCTGTTTAAGTGGTCTAAGTGTTGGTGTTACCATGGTATTTAAGCCTATATTAGTAATTCCTGTACACAGTTACATGGCATTTTGCTATTTAAGTGGTCTAAGTGTTGGTGTTACCATGGTATTTAAGCCTGTATTAGTAATTCCTGTACACAGTTACATGGCATTTTGCTATTTAAGTGGTCTAAGTGTTGGTGTTACCATGGTATTTAAGCCGATATTAGTGATTCCTGTACACAGTTACATGGCATTTTGCTGTTTAAGTGGTCTAAGTGTTGGTGTTACCATGGTATTTAAGCCAATATTAGTGATTCCTGTAAACAGTTACATGGCATTTTGCTGTTTAAGTGGTCTAACTGTTGATGTTACCATGGTATTTAAGCCGATATTAGTGATTCCTGTACACAGTTACATGGCATTTTGCTGTTTAAGTGGTCTAACTGTTGGTGTTACCATGGTATTTAAGCCGATATTAGTGATTCCTGTACACAGTTACATGGCATTTTGCTGTTTAGGTGGTCTAACCATTGGTGTTACCATGGTATTTAAGCCTATATTAGTGATTGCTGTGCACAGTTACATGGCATTTTGCTGTTTAAGTGGTCTACCTGTTGGTGTTACCATGGTATTTAAGCCTGTATTAGTGATTCCTGTACACAGTTACATGGCATTTTGCTGTTTAAGTGGTCTGTTGGTGTTACCATGGTATTTAAGCCTATATTAGTGATTCCTGTACACAGTTACATGGCATTTCGCTGTTTAAGTGGTCTAACTGTTGGTGTTACCATGGTATTTAAGCCTATATTAGTGATTCCTGTACACAGTTACATGGCATTTCGCTGTTGAAGTGGTCTAACTGTTGGTGTTACCATGGTATTTAAGCCTATATTAGTGATTCCTGTACACAGTTACATGGCATTTTGCTGTTTAAGTGGTCTAACTGTTGGTGTTACCATGGTATTTAAGCCTATATTAGTGATTCCTGTACACAGTTACATGGTATTTTGCTGTTTAAGTGGTCTAACTGTTGGTGTTACCATGGTATTTAAGCCTATATTAGTGATTCCTGTACACAGTTACATGGCATTTTGTTGGTAAGTGGTCTAACTGTTGGTGTTACCATGGTATTTAAGCCTATATTAGTGATTCCTGTACACAGTTACATGGCATTTTGCTGGTAAGTGGTCTAACTGTTGGTGTTACCATGGTATTTAAGCCTATATTAGTGATTCCTGTACACAGTTACATGGCATTTTGCTGTTTAAGTGGTCTAACTGTTGGTGTTACCATGGTATTTAAGCCTATATTAGTGATTCCTGTACACAGTTACATGGCATTTTGCTGTTTAAGTCATCTAACTGTTGGTGTTACCATGGTATTTAAGCCTATATTAGTAATTCCTGTACACAGTTACATGGCATTTTGCTGTTTATGTGGTCTAACTGTTGGTGTTACCATGGTACTTAAGCCTATATTAGTGATTCCTGTACACAGTTACATGGCATTTTGCTGTTTAAGTGGTCTAACCGTTGGTGTTACCATGGTATTTAAGCCTATATTAGTGATTCCTGTGCACAGTTACATGGCATTTTGCTGTTTAGGTGGTCTAACCATTGGTGTTACCATGGTATTTAAGCCTATATTAGTGATTGCTGTGCACAGTTACATGGCATTTTGCTGTTTAAGTGGTCTAACTGTTGGTGTTACCATGGTATTTAAACATATATTAGTGATTCCTGTGCACAGTTACATGGCATTTTGCTGTTTAAGTGGTCTAACTGTTGGTGTTACCATGGTATTTAAGCCTATATTAGTGACTCCTGTACACAGTTACATGGCATTTTGCTGTTTAAGTGGTCTAACTGTTGGTGTTACCATGGTATTTAAGCCTATATTAGTGACTCCTGTACACAGTTAGATGGTATTTTGCTGTTTAAGTGGTCTAACTGTTGGTGTTACCATGGTATTTAAGCCTATATTAGTGACTCCTGTACACAGTTACATGGCATTTTGCTGTTTAAGTGGTCTAACTGTTGGTGTTACCATGGTATTTAAGCCTATATTAGTGATTCCTGTACACAGTTACATGGCATTTTGCTGTTTAAGTGGTCTAACTGTTGGTGTTACCATGGTATTTAAGCCTATATTAGTGATTCCTGTGCACAGTTACATGGCATTTTGCTGTTTAAGTGGTCTAACTGTTGGTGTTACCATGGTATTTAAGCCTATATTAGTGATTCCTGTACACAGTTACATGGCATTTTGCTGTTTAAGTGGTCTAACTGTTGGTGTTACCATGGTATTTAAGCCTATATTAGTGATTCCTGTACACAGTTACATGGCATTTTGCTGTTTAAGTGGTCTAACTGTTGGTGTTACCATGGTATTTAAGCCTATATTAGTGATTCCTGTACACAGTTACATGGCATTTTGCTGTTTAAGTGGTCTAACTGTTGGTGTTACCATGGTATTTAAGCCTATATTAGTGATTCCTGTACACAGTTACATGGCATTTTGCTGTTTAAGTGGTCTAACTGTTGGTGTTACCATGGTATTTAAGCCTATATTAGTGATTCCTGTGCACAGTTACATGGCATTTTGCTGTTTAAGTGGTCTAACTGTTGGTGTTACCATGGTATTTAAGCCTATATTAGTGATTCCTGTACACAGTTACATGGCATTTTGCTGTTTAAGTGGTCTAACTGTTGGTGTTACCATGGTATTTAAGCCTATATTAGTGACTCCTGTACACAGTTACATGGCATTTTGCTGTTTAAGTGGTCTAACTGTTGGTGTTACCATGGTATTTAAGCCTATATTAGTGATTCCTGCACACAGTTACATGGCATTTTGCTGTTTAAGTGGTCTAACTGTTGGTGTTACCATGGTATTTAAGCCTATATTAGTGACTGCTGTACACAGTTACATGGCATTTTGCTGTTTAAGTGGTCTAACTGTTGGTGTTACCATGGTATTTAAGCCTATATTAGTGATTCCTGTGCACAGTTACATGTCATTTTGCTGTTTAAGTTGTCTAACTGTTGGTGTTACCATGGTATTTAAGCCTATATTAGTAATTCCTGTACACAGTTACATGGCATTTTGCTGTTTAAGTGGTCTAACTGTTGGTGTTACCATGGTATTTAAGCCTATAATAGTAATTCCTGTACACAGTTACATGGCATTTTGCTGTTTAATTGGTCTAACTGTTGGTGTTACCATGGTATTTAAGCCTATATTAGTGATTCCTGTACACAGTTACATGGCATTTTGCTGTTTAAGTGGTCTAACTGTTGGTGTTAAACCCTATTTTCATTCTTCTGTACAGAGTGTAGGTCTCGCTAGTTCAGGACTTCTCTTTGCATTAAGGCAGTTCCAGGCCAGTCAGTTCAGAGCCAAGGGTCTAATTGTTTTTTCTTCCACCCACCGTATTGTAGCTGCGTACTTAAAACCAGTACATCTGTTGTTGCCTGCCTTTTTTGATAATCTGACAACATAAATCCTTTCCTCTTCCCATTTACTGGGTGTAGATAATGTACACATAAGTATCATTTTGCAAAGTCTCTTCCTTTAAACCACTCACTAGGCTAACAGACCTTGATAAAACTGCTTAATACTGAGTGTACTGATACTGCTTCCACTGATTTTAGTGTCAGATTATTGAATGTTTTTTTCTACAATCAGTTTACTGGTTCTTGTTGAAGGCAGAAGGTTTCCAGGCTAGTTGTTTTGTACTGAACTGTAAAAACTCAGTAGCAAGTCCACCCAAACATTACATTATTCTAAAACCAAATTCCTAGCAGTTATTGTTACCCTTCCTTGTGGTATCATGGAGCAGCACTTCCCACAACTTCTTTAGCCAGCCTGATTGAGATGGATATGTTGAGACAGTGTAAGAATTGTATCATATTGTCTAAGGATCACCTATTACTCAAACAACATAACACAATGTGTGAGACATGTACATACATAATGTCCTTGGAGGCAAACATCTCACACACAGTAAACTCAGATACCAAAATCATCAGCAGTGCACCACACATATCACACTTCCCCAAGGCTATCACAGTACATATAATCCATCATATGCTGAGGTTCGAAAGATTAACTCCAAAATACAGCACAGGCAGAAATCACACTCAGCAAATTAAGCCTACATCCTCACATAGCACAAGGAGTCCCAAAGTCACAGATGCTGAGCCCGTAAGGCAGGCAAGCATCAACCCAACCAAACATTCTCATTATCGGTGACTCCATTGTAAGACATACAGGTGAGCCTCTTACCAGACTAAGCAAGGAAAAAGTGAAGATTAGTTGCTTTTCTGGTGACAGGATCAATCAGCTCATGCATGCACTCAAGTCCTTGAGCAAGTACCAGTATAACTCTGTCATAGTTCATGCCAGTGTCAATGACTTGAATGTTACCACCTTGGACTATATGAAGAAAGACATGATAGAGCTCTCAGACTGTGTCCAACGCGGGTATGAGCCTAGCATTGAGCATAATTCTACTTTCTCCAAGAATTATGCCACAATGTGAGCAAAAAGTAATTGACTTCAATAATTGGCTTAGTTTTTGGTGTCGTTCTGAGAGGTCCAATATTGGTCAGCCTGGGAGGATATGCTTTGTCCGGAATGATCTGCTTCGTTTGTTGACAAAGACATTGTGCATCCCCATAGTGCCTTTTTTTAGACAATGCAAACATGATCAACCTAACAAAATAAGCAAAGGAAAATACGAAGGTGTTACTGATCAATGCTAGGAGCCTAAACAAGAAACTCCACTCCTTATAAGCCCTTCTCACCCTGGGGGACATTGACATCTATGTAGTGACTGAGACATGGTTTAAAATAGCGAAATGCACTCCAGCTGTCCAGGGCTATAACACCTTCCACAGGTTTAGACCAGCTACTGTGCAGGAGGGGAAAACTAGGTGGAGGTGTATCAGTCAACATCTAGAAGAGACTCATATGAAGGCTAGTAAAGCAGCATGGTGTACTAGAGTTTCTTCATGTTCAAATAAACATCAGAAAGGTTCTGTACCATATATTAGCTAGCTATAGAACTCCTTCTGTGACACAAGACAGCCACAATGCCTCTCTACAGGAACTAGAATCATTCAGTATTAAAGTAAATACCATTTTCATAGGTGATCTAAACTATCCAGCTATAGACTGAGAAACCTACACCATCACTGGTGCATAAGTACAAATGTTCCTGGACTTTTTCAGTGCAAATACCCTGCAACAGTTAGTCAGAATACCTACTAGGATTAAGAACATTTTGCATCTCGTCATTGTTTTAAGTTCTCTGTCAAAGAATTTCTCACTACCTTATGGCTATGCCCATGCACCTGACCTGTATCATCTACATTAACAAATACTTTACATTCTTACTAACCTAACCTCTCATTATACTGTCTGTACCTGCTCTGTCTCCATGCTTAGGGTGGACTTGTATCTTTTTATTTTTATTTCTTTGCATAGTAGACTGGACTTCTCATTCTTTTCTAGATACTGATTGTCATATTTAATAGTTTTTTTATATATTTTTACATACTGGTGTCTCATCAAGCTTTATTGTATCCTATGTATTCCACTATCAAACTGTGTGTATATGTAGAAATGCTTTTTTAAATTGCATTTGTACTTGTGTTTTATTTGATGTTAAAGTCTCTGGAGCCTTCCTCACTGGGCCTCTGGTGAAAATGGATATTTTTTTACCCAGTCAGACTTTCCTGGTAAACAGATGTCAATAAATAAATAAGTTATTAATATGGGAACATCTTGCATCATCCCTTCGGTATCTTTATCACTCGATAGGTCTGACCATAAAGCAGACTCCTTCAAAATAAAACTGAATCCAGAGATCTCTTTCATACAACGTAGCTTTAGAAATTTATGCAAGAAAAATAACCCACTCCTAAGTGATACAGTGGCAAGCTTCAAATCCCCACCAAACCCAGTTAATTCCACTGAATAAGCTGAAGCGTACACCACCATGTAAACAGCTGCACAGGTGATACAGCTGTACCCCATAGTGACAAGTGTAGTGCAAACGCCATCAACAACCCACATGGTCGAACAATACTATCTATAAACTTTCTAATAAAAGTAAAATAATTTTGACCAAAAGTAAGAAGAGTAATTCACAAAATGTCAGAGTCCTTGTCACTGAAATAAACAAACAACTCAGGAGCTTAATAAAAAACACAAAATCCAAGTTTGAGGCTAAAATAGCTATCCAAGTCAAAAACAATCACAAGGCATTTTTTAGTTATGTTCTTATTCTCAAAAGCACAAGGCAACAATGCTCTGAGCTGATTATGAATGATGTTAGCCAACTCTGATGCTGAAGATATAGTGAACCTACTGGCTGATAAATTTAGCTCTAACTGTATTTCCCTCTCTCCCATTCATCTGTCCCCAAGATCTGCCTGAAACTGGCTGACTTCTAGCTATCACAAAAGACCACATCCTAAAACTGCTATCAAAAGCTACAAATACTGCATTGATAGGCCCTGACAATATCCCTGGATGCATCATAAATATCATGAAGCACAATTTAGCCACATCCCTAACATTACTGTTCAATCTCAGCCGCCATGCAGGTTCTGTACCAAGTGAATGCAGAACAGCTACAGCCATTCCTTTGAATAAGGAAGGATCTTCCACAGACCCAGGTAATCACAGACCCATAAGTCTGACCAGCATCATATGCAAAGCTTTAGAAAGACTTATCATGGAACTAATGAGTCAGGACAAATTGAACCTCCAAACACTAAACCTGTCTCAGTCTGGATTCATCAAGGGTCTGGGTCATGCTTACTCTGCCTGGTGGATTTTTTGAAAAGGTCACCAAAGAAATGGATGAAGGCAAAGTAGTACATATCTTGTACCGCCACCTAGCCAAAGCTTTTGACACAACTCCTCACTCAGGCATAGTAAAGCAGCTAAATAAACTTTGAATAAACCCATATGTCATTAACTGGATTGTCATCTGGCTCACAGATAGGATGCAGGTAATCAGAATAGAGGAATTTGCCTCCACAAAGACACCGGTCACCAGTGGAGTCCCCCCAGGGTTCTGTGCTGGGTTGTGTTTGGCATCTAATGTTATGAAATAGAAGCTAGTATCAAAAGACTCTGGCTGATTAAGTTTGCAGAGGACTACAAGCTGGGAGCAGTCACTGAAACCTCAAATGACTTAGTCATCCTGCAGAAAGGTTTGCCCCAAGTAAATAACTGGTGCCAAAAACCATTGACTGAAACTTAATGTCATATGTTATTATTATTGTATCCTTTAGGAAGTCATCTACCCTAGGAACTCCCATATTGAAAATACATCCCTAAGACGTGACCCATTTGTTTGGGATTTTGGAACTTATGAGGACAGTGACATAAATTTTGACCAACATGTGTCCATTGTTGTAAAAACCTCTTCTACATTGCATAAACAAAGGTAATGTGTCTAGAACTAGGGATGTTATTACCCCTCTTTACTCAGCCCTCATTAGACCAATCATTGAATATAATGCCCCCATTGGCATGTATCTGTCCAGATACATGTAGCAACTGGAACACCCAAATAGATACCTTACTAAAATAATACAAGGGCTAAATAAGAGAAGGCAGGGATTGAACAATTTATGTAATCAATCATGGTTTAAAATTGAAAAGGGCCTATATGAACTTGGGTCTGATAGGTATTTACCATCTTTATATATACATAGACTGACTCAAAGCCCTGTCACTATACATGATGTCCTACAGACTGCTAAGAAGTGACCTGTGTCTGGCATGCAAGGCATTCTCTGACACATTACAGATATATTTACTTTACATCAGCAAGTCAGATGTCATCAGAAATGCTCTATTTAGGGATCAAAACCTGTCCTACAGCATCAACAAAATGGCTTACAAGGACAGGTATATCTCACAGAGGATACCATTGCTATAGAGCAGATTTCCCATCCACATAAAATAAAGTTCATCTCTGTCCATTGTCAATTGCAACTTAGACCTTTAGATGGGAAACAGAAAATTTTATCTGGGACTGAGCCCTGTTCTACTAATGGACAGAAGCAGCTCCTAAATGCTTAAGGTCCTCTCAAGTTATCTATGGTATGATCTCATTTATTCTCATTAGGGTAGTATTAGCCCAATCTGTAACCAAATGAAATAGGTTATTTTGAGCACAAAAGGGGAAAGTGGTTAGGATTTAAAAGACGCTCAGGGGCAGCTAGCCTAGTATTTACCTATGAACCTATAGTATGGTAAGGCAGTATCTGCTATTTTTTCTAAATTCTTTATTCTTGGCACTGTGGTTTTGTCGCCTCACAGTAAGACGTTGTCCTGTTCGATTCTCAGCTAGAGCGTCTTCTGTGTGGAGACATGCATGAATGGGCGTGCCTCAGGGCTGGCAACTCGGCATGTAAAAATCTACTGCCAATCATTAGCGGACCGGAGTTCTGCTGTGGTGACCCCTAACTGGGAAAAGTGGAAAGACTCAACTGTGGTTTACAGTGATTTAAAATATTAAAACAATTATGTTTAGAGGTAGCATATTTGACTGTTGCTCAAACAGTTTAAGAGCCAATTAGTGTAAGTAAGGAAATATATCTATATATATGTACATTTTTTTTTGGGGGGGGGTACAGGATCTGAATTGCCTAAATTTAATACGGCCATGTTAAGTTTAATTCTGATGGCTGCCAAAAAAAACAATTACTAGAAAATGGAAATTAAATTCTAAACCAGCTATACTTGAAGTAGGGAATATCGTAACAGAGATGAAATCTTTAGAAACGTTTGGAGTATATGACAGAGAAAAAATGGAAATTGTGAGAATAATACGTGCAAAAAATGTTTTAGAGGAGGAATGAGTTTTAAGAGAAGGCAGGGATTGAACAATGTATGTAATCAATCATGGTTTAAAATTGAAAAGGGCCTATATGAACTTGGGTCTGATAGGAATTTACCATCTTTATGCGTTACAGCCATCACACCTTTCTTTCAAGATGTTGGTGCTTCCCCTACTTTTAAAATACTGCTAAAACTTTCCAGATATTTATCACTTTCTTCCCTCATAGCTTCCAAACTTCCACAAGGAGTACCATCTATTCCAAATGACTTTCCTGCAGATTGATTATACATCACTGTTTTTATTTCATCTCCTCCTGTCTTAACTGATAATCGTTGAGCCTCATCTACCTCTAACCTTGGCATACTTAAGTCTTCCATAAAGATTTCCATGTGTACTTTCCTTTGTTATATGATATATAACAATATATGTGATACATAATATTTATGAATGTGAACTTGTTAATATGATTTGATCTCTTTTATATGAATGTAAGTTTACCTACGTCACAAATGCTAATTCGATAAAGGTGTGTAAAAAACAGTTTAAAAGCCAAATGTCTGATCTATTTTAGGCAGATATTTCTTGGTGTGAGATAACTTAAAATTATTGGAGACAATTTATGTTTTTTTTATTTTGACACCATTATTGAATTATCAATTATGACATATGCAAACACATTTTTACATAAGAGAAATACTATATTAACATGTTCACAGTAGCAAACATTATATAGCACTTGTATAATTCTGTACAGTTATCACCAATCTACATGCCATACATTGCTCAATTCCTGCCATCCCTTAAATCTCACTCCTCCTCCAAAACATTATTCTGCATGTATTGTTACCCCAATTTCCATTTTTTCTATGTAATTTGCTGTTACCCTTTTCTAAAGCTCCCAGTTCTAGCTCTTTAATCTCTGTTTTACAATATTAAGTATTTCAAATACAGTTGGTTTAGACTTTGATTTACATTTTCTAAGAATTGCTTTTTTTTGAAATTTTGTCTAGTAATTGCTTATTCTCTATACTGCTAATTGCAGTCATCTCTATTAACAGAATCCCCTTTTCCACTCTCGTGTTGGCTTAGTTCTTAGAAAACTTTCTGTTACTTTAATTGCTGTTGCTATTCTTCTTAAAGATCTGAATCCAAAATCGCACTCTCTCCTTATTTCTTGAATTTCGCCGATGCTTCATCATTATCATCGTCCCTTTCCTCATTGAATTATAACTTTTCTACTTGAGTTTTATATATATATATATATATATATATATATATGTAGATATATATACATACAGCAGATATAAAAAGTCTACACACCCCTGTTAAAATGCCAGGTTTTTGTGATATAAAAAAAATGAGAACACAATGAATCATTTCAAAACTTTTCCCACCTTTAATGTGACCTATAACCTGTACAATTCAATTGAAAAAACAAACAAATCTGTTAGGGGAAAAAATATAAAAAATAAAAAACGTACAATAAGCTGGTAGCATGTGTGCACACCTTTAAACTAATAATTTCTTTTAGCATCTTTTGACTTAATTACAACATTCAGTCTTCTTGGGTAGGAGTCTATCAGCATGGCACATCTTGACTTGGTAATGTTTGCCCACTCTTCCTTGCAAAAATGCTCCAAATCTGTCAGATTGTGAGGGCATCTCTTGTGCACAGCCCTCTTCAGGTCACCCCATTGATTTTCTATTGGATTTTGGTATGGGCTCTGGCAGTACCTTTCCAAAACTTTAATTTCCTTCTGGTGAAGCCATTCTTTTGTTGATTTGGATGTATGCTTGGGGTCATTGCCGTGTTGAAAGGTGAAATTCCTCTTCATCTTCAGCTTTCTAGCAGATGCCTGAAGGTTTTGGGCCAAAAGTGACTGGTATTTGGAACTGTTCATAATTCCCTCCACCTTGACTAAATCCCTAGTTCCAGCTGAAGAAAAGCAACCCTAAAGCATGATACTGCCACCACCATGCTTCACCGTGGTGGTGGTGGTGTTTTTTTGGTGATGTGAAATGCTGTTTTTGCGCCAAACGTACCTTTTGGAATTGTGGCCAGAAAGTTCAACCTTGGTCTCATCAGACCATAAGACATTTTCCTACATGCTTTGGGAGACTTGATGTATTGTTTTGCAAATTTTAGCCGAGCCTGGATGTTTTTCTGTGTAAGAAAAGGCTTCCTTCTTGCAACCCTACCCCATAGTCCAGGCATATGTAGAATACAGGAAATTGTTGTCACATGTAGTACACAACCAGTAATTGCCAGATTCCTGCAGCTCCTTCAGTGTTGCTGTAGGTCTCTTGGCAGCCTCCCTGACCAGTTTTTATCTTGTCTTTTCATCAATTTTGGAGGGACGTTCAGTTTTTTACAACGTCACTGTTATCCCATATTTTCTCCAGTTTTTGATGACTGTCTTCAGTATGTTCCATGGTATGTCCAATGCTGTGGAAAATTTTTGTACCCATCTCCTGACTGATACATTTCAACAATGAGATCCCTTTGATGCTTTGTAAACTGTCTGCAAACCATGGCTTTTGCTGTAGCAGGCAACTGAGTAAATGCCAGGAAAATCCTACAGCTGAACTTTATTTGGGGTTAATCAGAGTCTCTTTAATTAATGGCAGGTGTGTACCCAAGAAAACTGAATGCTGTAATTTAATCAAAAGGTGCTTCAACAAAGTATTAGTTTAAGTGTGTGCACACATATGCAACCAGCTTATTGTACATTTTTTATTTTTTCCCCTAACAGATTTGTTTGTTTTTCAATTGAATTGTACAGGTTATAGGTCACATTAAAGGTGTTTTGAAGTTGAAAAGTTTTGAAATGATTGTTGTGGTCTCATTTTTTTATATCACAAAAAACTGGCATTTTAACAGGGGTGTGTACACTTTTTATATCCACTGTGTGTGTGTGTGTGTGTGTGTGTGTGTGTGTGTGTATGTATATATATATATATATATATATGAGCCGTAACTGTTTAGCTGTAAAGTATCCCTTCAAATCAGGTAATCTTAAATCACCTTGTTCTATTGGAAGGATCTGCTTATTCCACTTGACCCTTGTCCTCATCCCCTCACAGATAAAGTCCTTCTTTATATATAGTTTACAGCCATAGCCCTTGTTTTATCTTCATTAATTGTATATTCCCAAAAGACATACAACTGTCTCAGAATGTTGCACAACACTGAGATGTTATTTTCTGGTTTTATCATGACAGAATGATATTGTCTTTAAACAAAGCCAATTTTTCTTGATTACCATACCAATTGTATCCTTGAATTTCTGAGTCCCTTATTTTCTTCACTAATGGCTTTAAATGTAACTCAAATAACTAAGGAGAAAGAGAGCACCCTTGACTGGTTCCTCTGTTCAGACACGTCTTATCAGAGAGGTACCTTCCCACTTAATTTTTGCCTCTGATCCCTCATATATTCTTCCAATTAACCTTATTGTATCAGGGAATGCAAATGCTTCCATTGCCCTACTCGTAAAATACCAGCTTATTCTGCATTAAGACCCAACAACAGCATTTTTTCTTGCTTTCTACTTCCATCTGGATCATTATTGCTGTGTTAATGTTGTCAGATGTTCGCCTCCCAACTAGAAAACCACATTGATCTATATCTGTCAATTTTGTCAACACCTTTGCCATTCTTTTATCTGTTATAGACAAGCACTGTATAATCATGGTTTAAAATTGAAAAGTGTCTACATGAAGCTGGGTCTGATGGATACTTACCATCTTTTGGTATGACAGCCATCACACCTTCCTTCTGAGATGTTGATACTTCCCCTACTTATTAAATACTGTTAAGCAAAACCACCCTTTATCTTTATCACTTTCTTCACCCCTAGCTTTCAAACTTCCACAAGAATATGATCTATTCCTGGAAACTTTTCTGCAGATCAGTTATCCATCACCATTTTTATCTCATCTCCTCCTGTCTTAACTGTTAATTGTTGAGTTTTATCTACCTATAACCTTGGCATGCTAAGTCTTCCATAAATATTTCCATTTCTACTTTTGTTGAGTTTCACATTTGTCTGCTTTATACCATTTTTTTATAAAATTTCTTAAATATCTGTAATAATTATACAGGATCTCTGGTTATTTTTCTTGTTATAGGCTCCCTAAGTTTGGCAACAGTCCTTTCTACTTTCTGTTGCCTACGTCATTGTGCTAAAAGTTTTTGTGCTCTGGAGTTATCCACAAGCAGTTGCTTAACAGCAGTCTTTTTAAACTGGTGCATATTATCCCAGTAGTCCCTTATTTTTTTCTTTCTCACTCTGCACTTGCACCTGTTCTTGTTCTCTGAGATCCCTCTTATTCTGCAGTACTTCAACCTTCGCCAGCCCCTCTAAGTAGTTTTTCTTCTTAACAATATCTCTTCTTCTTTTATTTCTACCCTATTTTTAAACTCTGCTTTCATTTTTTCACACTAGCTATACCTTCTGAAGAAATTTCTATTTTCTCTAATACAATTTTTTGTTTATAATCATTTTGCTTCTTTTTTAAATAGCTTTATTAACTTCACATATTGAACAATTACATGGGTATGCACACAGTTATAGAAAAGAAAACAAACCATTTTAAAGATTTTTCATTAACTTTGTGCATTGTACATATGTATTTTCTTTTTAGCAGTTTGATTAAGTTCTGCTTTCTTTAAATTTAATTACTTCTTTTGAACATTATTATTGCCTTCACAAATTCCATTAATTTCTATGTAATTTGCTCCTTCACTTCTCTAAAGATCTTAACTCCAGTTCAGTTATCTTCTTTGCAATATTCAATACTTCATTTACGGTTTGTTTAATTTTTTTCATTATCCAATAATTGCTTCCTTGGAAGCTAATAACATTAAACTTAGCAAGGCTGTACTGTGCTAGATAATTCATATCTTATCTTATATCCCAGCTCAAAAGAGCAATTTCTTTATTTACAGTCAATTGCTCTATCAGCATTTCTGACAAAGTACTCTGAAAGAAATTTTTAAAATCTGCCAACTCATTATGTTCCAAAAAAAATGTTCCCCGGTAATCCTTTATTTCCCTTCACACCTCCAGCAATTGTTGTCTACCCAAGAAGAAATTCTCTGAAATCTGCTTGGGTATAAAAGTACCTATGCAAGCACTTCCATGCAAAAATCATAAGTATTCTAGACTTTCTTACATACTTTGGACCCATACAGATATCCTCCCACTGTTGCTTTGTAAATTTTTTCCCAGTCTCTCTTCCCAATATTTTAATCTCTTTTGATCAATTCCTATAGTTATTATGCAATATTCTAAATATCTTATTAAATATCTTATCATGCAATATGTTACATATCTTATTAATTATCATTTTTAAATTGGAGCTTCTGTTCTAGACTCAACTACAAACTTAAACAGAGATGGCCTTTTACTTAGTATTCCCTTATCCTGTTCTCTTTGCCTGTGTTTTCTTATCGATCCTTGGTAGGGAAGGCAGTCTGTCCATCTTTTCACTTGGCCTCTTCCCATTCTGTTACCTTACTCTTCAAAGTTATTTACTCCCAATACCTTGATTCCTTTGCTAATTTTCTTCCAATAAATTCCATTCCCTTTCTTGTCTATGTACTATACCCCTACTTGAGTCTTGCTTATTGGCAGAATCTGGTTTCTCCGTCCTTGCGTTGGCTTAGTTCTTAACATACTGTTTGCTACTTAATAAATATAATAACCTGTGTGGTTGTTGTCATTATTCTTCTTAAGGGCCTGCATCTGAAATCTTATTCTCTCCTTATTTCTTGACCCACCCCCACCACCCTTTCACTATCATAGCTTTCCACTTTGATTTATGGCCATCCACTTGTGTTACTATCTTGTGTACATGAGCTTCAACTGTGTAGCTCATTCTTGAGTATTGATTTGTATTCCTTCAAATCAGGTCATTCTAAATGACTGTGTTCTATGGGGAGAAACAACTTATTCTACTTAACTCTTGCCCTGTTCCCCCTCCTAATACATTTCTTCAACTGTTTATTAATCATGGCTCACAACTTTTCCTCTGGTTGATAAAAGTATGTCTGATCAATATATCAATTTAGTGTCTTCCTACATATCCTTATCTGCCATATTAATCCATACACCTGTATAGTTCACCTTATCATGTCTCCATAGAAGTAGGTTGCTGAACCAATCCGTGTGTTGGTACATAGTTTATTTCATCTTACTTTATTCTATATTCTGAAAAGTCTTGAAACTGTCTCAGAATGTTCAGTAGTACTGAAATATACTTTTCTGGATTTATCAGGTACAAAATAATATCATCTGTGAGAAAAATCTAACTTCTTTTGATTACCATATCAGTTTTATCCTTGAATTTATGTGATCCTTATTTTTCTTTGCAAGTGACAATAAATATAAAGCAAGTCATATAGGGGAGGATGATACCATTGCTTGGTTCAAGTACATCTTGTTGGAAAAAGACGTACTCACCTTAATCCTTGTCACTGACCCATCATATATTTTCCTAATTAACCTTATTTTTCTATCAGTAAGTGCAAATGCTACTATTGCCTTTCTACTAATATCCCAGGTAACTCTATTGAATGTCTTCTCTGCATCAAGACCCACCAATAGAAATAGGTGTTTTCTTATACCCTGCTTCCTAATGGATCATCATAGTTCTTTTAATGTTGTCAAATGTTTACCTTCCTGCCAAAAAGCAACATTGATCCATATGTGTCAATTTTGGTAACACCACCTTTGGCATTCTTTTAGCTAGTATGGGCATACACAGTTTATAGTCAAGGTTTAAGATTGAAATTCAACTATATGAAGCTGGGTTTGAAGGGTATTTACCCACTTTGGGTAAAACAGCCACTGTGGCTTTCATGTAAGCTGGTAGTACTATCCCTCTTTTTAAAATAAAACAAACTACTTTTTTTCACTTTCTTCCCTCCTAACATACATATTTCCACAGGTATACCCTCTGTTCCTAGAGACTTCCCTGATGGTTGATTATATTTCAAAATTTTTAACCCATCACTTCCTATCTCAGCTATTGATTTTTGAATTTCATTTTCCTACAGCATTGGCATAATTAAATAATTAATTCTTCCCTAAATATTTTCAGTTTTGTTTCCCCATTCCACTGCTTTATATAAATGTTTATAACATTTCTGAAATATCTTAAATGTATAGGATTTCTGGCTATTCTTGTTGTCATAGTCTCCCAAAGTTTGGCAGCAACCCTTTCTACTTTATGCTACCTTACTTGCTGTGCAAGTATTTTTGTGCTCTGTAGCTGTTATCAGATATTCTTGATAAAAAGCAATCTTTCTAAATGTATATTATCCAAATACTCCCTTATTTTCCCTTTAGCATTCAACAGTTGTTCTTCTTCTGTGAGATTGCCTTTGTACTTCAATACTTTAACCATTGACATCCCCTCTAAATAATTCATATTACTTCTTTCTCATACTCCCCCCTTGCTCTCTTTCTGTCATTGCTATCATATTTGCTATCATTTTAAACTCCTTTTTTATTTTGTCCCACTCCTTTCTAAATAAATGTCTGTCTTCCCTAATAACTCTTGAATCATTTCCACTACTCAGTACTTTACTTTCTTTTTAACAAACGTGTAGGGTAGTGCCAGTGTCTCAGCTTTACTTTATTGCCCTGCATCTTTATATTGGTTTTTATTGGTGCATGATTTGAAATAATTATTGAATGTGTTTAAAAGTTTTCACTTAAATACCAATGCTACTGTAAAATGTAATTTCATTTTAGTGTAGCCCAACCACTCTACCTTGAAGAATAATATGCAAATTTTGTCTGAACTCCTGCTAATAAATTCACATATTCCATTCTAAATATTCACAAATTTTTCTTCATAAATCTACCTTCTTTTGTTATCTTTTTGCTTCTACGTCCCCTTGATATGTTGTCATTCCTGTAGTTTCGGTTCCAGCTCCTACCCATAAATAATATTCTCAGCTGAAAACCCAGAATTATCTTAAACTACATAATAGCAGTTTTAGGTATAATATAAAATATATGCTAATGTAATCCTCCTCCCCTGCCAGTATCATTTTATTACCACAAATCAACCACTGTTGTCTGTCCTGTCTTGTTCTATCACTGTTGTTGCTGTTCACTTGCTCATTTCTATCCAAATGTGTCTCCTGTAACAGTCCTATTTGCACCTTACACTTCTTAATATAATTCTGTACCCTTTGCTTTTTTCTATACCTATAATGCCAGTGACATTCCATGACAAAATTGGTAAGGCAGTCATTTTGGTAAGAAGGTATTATTTTCAGATCTATATCACTTCAAAGTGACAGTTCAGCAAATGGCATTTCATCAGAAATACCATTCATTGAAATCCATTCTTGTGGAAATCTGCCTCTCGCTAATTATATATACCAACTTTGAGATCGCACTACAGTGGGGAAAGGACACATTTCACGAAATACAAAACTGGGAACCCAGCAACAACACAAAGGAAAGAAGGACAAGTACTGAAACAACAACCCAGTCTTATTATAGGAATAAAAGCTTTCATCAAGATTTATAACAAAACTTCCTCAGAATCCATTAAAACATACTCATACTTACTTAAATACCATCCCTAAAAAACACATGTTTTAAAGCACCAATGCCATCAGTACATTAATTAACAAACCATCAATTCACTTGGAATATAAAATAAACATCTTTTTTATAAAAATATATTAAAGTATCTATATTAAAAATATATTATATATCTAACCTTTTACTATTTTTTTAAAAAACAAATACGATGTCAAACTTTGTAGGGCATGAGTTTTAAATTACCAGAAATAGAGACTAGTTTATTTAAGCCTGGTGATACATAGGCATTCAACTTAAGTTGCCATAAAGTTTCCTTGTGTTCTATTAAATCAGCCCATGGGCCACCTAAGGGATTTTTATACACTGTATCCAACCCAAAGAATAAAAATTCATGATCTGGATACTTTGCCACATGTTTGTATAGTGAGTTATTTAGTTGTCTATTTTTTATATCATTCACGTGCTCATAGATTCTATCTTTAAATCTCAGAGTGGTTTTCCAAACATAAAACCCTTCACTTTTCTTATACATGGCGAGATAAATGAGACCCATGGACTTACAAGTACAATGGAAGGAAGTATATATACCTGCTTGTTCACCTTTATACTCCCTGATTCCAAAATCTATTTACACTGCGTGCATGACCTGCACTTATATGTATCCTTTCTCTTGTTACTCAGGTCACCCATCTGATTTCCACTCTCCTGTATTTCTGTTAGGGATCTTCCCCTCTTAAAAACCATCCTAGGTCCATGTCCCACCAAATCATTCAACCCATCAAAACAATTGAAAAATTTCCAATTGTTTTTTAAAATCCTGCAGATACCTTCATGCTCTTGGGTATATGTGGTAATAAAAGAACACGTAAAATTCTTGTCATGATTCTCCCTCTTAACGTCTCCATCAAACGGTTGATTAGATATAAGTATAGGCCTTATATTTCCTTTCTTTTTATATCAGAAACTTCATCTAAAATTTCAGTAACAAAATCTAATGTGTAACCCTTAACTCTAAATAACTTTACCAAGTGATTACATTCCTTATCAAAACTAATGTCATCTGAAGTCATTCGAGCCATCCTAACGAACTGGCCTTTGACTGTTCCTTTTTTTTGATGAATAGGATGACAGCTGTCATAATACAAAAAAAACTATTCGAGTATGTGGACTTCCTAAAAATAGAATTCTGAATAGCGTCTTTCTGTAGATTTTTGGATACCAGTACTTCTAAATAACTGATGCTGTTCTCACTATAATTATATTGTGGTTCAATCTCAGAAACCTCCCAGGCTATAAATATATCATCCAGAAAATGTGTGTACAATTGCCAAGGGGGAATATCTGGTCTATAAAACACATATTGTTTCTCCCATTGAACTAATACTATATTGGCAAACACGGGGGCGCAACATGCCCTCATTGCTACTCCTCTCTTCTGGTGAAAATACACTCCATCCATGTATAGAACATTGTATTTTAACACTAACTCCAGCAAGGTACTTAACACATTCATTTCATTAAGCACAAAGTCAAAACGCTGAGGAGCAGACCAGGACTGTTCAGCTGTATCAGCATAAGATAAAGTACATCAGCATCAGATAAAATGCATGAACAAATGAGTTTCAATAAGGCAGGAAGCCAAAAAACAAGTCCACGTAAAAACTAAAATCCAAATTTTTATTGCAGATAGTGGCAAGCGCTTTCACCCAATTGGGTTTCTTCAAGCCAAAAAGCACTCATAAAACAGAGCTAATTTATTCACACATTAATCACAACAATTATTGCATCATATCCTGCTACATTGTTATTCTTAAAGTATCAGCACATCTCAGTGTTGAAAAACACAACCTCTTACCTAACATCTATATCAACATGTGCACCATAAAAAATCATGTTTAAAAAATCTATTTATAAAACTAGTACTGATAAAACTAATAAGGCAAATAACAAAAAAAACTCTACTAAAAATCATTCTCTTCTAACATTATTAAAAAATCACTTGGCATGTATAATGAACAAACAAAACCTTATTACAAAAAATGTATATATAGAGGCATATATAAAATAAGCAATATGTTGATTCAAAAAGTGCAATCCACAAAAAGCATCAGAAAAACATTTAAAACTACTACTAGCTTCCTGCTTTTCAGGGCTGGTTTAACAGAGATTTTATCATTCAAACCAGGCTCCTGCTCCGCCCGTAACATAATGATCCACTTGACTTCTGTTCTCTCAGTGTAATTCCTTGTATCCCCCCCCAATACTAGTGGTGTTAACTTGCAGCACTTGGAACCTAAAGGAATGTTGTGAGTCAGTTCCCTGAACATGCTTCGAAAGAGCATTCTTAGTAGATTTAATGCGGATATGACACAGATGTTCCCTAATCCTATCTCAGAGCCTTCTATCCGTTTTACCTACATAAAATGCAGGGCAAGCTGTACACCGTGCGAGGTATACTACATGCTCAGTTGTACAGGTAGCTGTAGAGTTGAACCTGAAAGTTCTGCCTGTAACTGGGTGCAGAAAGTTGGGGTCCCTACTTAAATAAACACAGTAGTTACAACTATTACATGGAGTGGTACCCAAAAGGGGCATGCCTCTAGGATCCGTGTTACTGGCCCTATTATAACATAGCATTCTTTGCAGGTTCTTCCTATTCCTGAACTGGAAATAGGGTCTATCACCTACAATCTCGTTTAAGTATGGATCTACCATGAGGACTCCCCAATTCTTGGTAAAGATTTCCCTGATATCATTAATGTTCTGTGTATAACTAAGGGACACCCTAACCGCTGGATCATAATTCCTCTTGATTTCAATTCTGGACTCCATTGCATTTTCAACTCCACTCCTGTCAGCAAAATAAGGGGCAGCAACATCCCCTCTAAGCAAGTGCACCCCTTCAAAGCCTGCTGTAACTTCATTTGGACTTTCTACTAGTCTATTCTGTAAACCCAACAGTTCCTTTGTAAAACCATCATCTGTAGGGTTCAATCTGGATGCACAAATCACCTATCCTCTTACAATGTTTCTAAAAACATACCTAGGGTGCATACTACTCCTGTGTAAAACTGTATTTTTATAACAGGATTTCCTAAATACTCCTGTGTTGAGCAGTCCACTAGGGAGATGTTCTACAAACACATCTAAATAAGAAATCCATCTGTCTGATTCTTCCATAGTGAAATTGTAAGTGAATTCACCTCATCCAAAATCATTGTAACGCTATATCTGTTCCTGTCCAAAGCAGGAAGAGGTCATCCACAAACCGTGTATAAAATATAACATGTCCCTTGAAGCTCTCTAGGGGGAACAATTTCTCCTTCTTCCAAACTGCCATGAATTGGTTGGCGTAGCTATTGGCACAAGAAGTGCCCATAACCACGCCATCCTTTTGAATGTATGGAACCTCACCAAACAGAAACTCGTTATTCTCAAGAATAATATCCAGTATCTATCTGTACTATCGTTTAATCTGTCTCCTCTATATAGCATCTGTGTATGCTCTCTATGCCTTCACCATTAGGTATGACAGTAAACAGAGATTGTACATCCAAGGTAAGCTTATAAACAGAATCTTGTGGTAACGTAGCCATTTTACTATATAACATAAGTAGGAATTGTTTAGTATCTTTTAAAATGTAAGGGAATTTCTCAACTACTGGTCTCAGATACTTCTCTAAATATAGGGACATGGGTTCAGTAACCCACCCTCTTCCTGCCACAACCGGTCTCATGGGGGGAGAAACAGGGTCCTTGTGGATCTTGGGTAAACCCTGGATAACGGGAATCAATGGGTTCTCTACAAAAAAGAATTGAAACAAATATAAACTAATTGTCTTACTTCTACGTAGATCATCTAACATATTATAGATATGTAAGACCCTATCCTCTATATCTCCCATGGAAATAGTGAGATAAAATCCATCATCACTCAACATGGTTATCATGCTATCCTGATACCTCACTCTATCCATTACTGCCACTGGTCCTCCCTTATCCGCAGGGCTAATCATTATCGTAGTATCATTCCTGAGTTGATTCAGGGCAGCTCTTAATTTAGGGCAAAGATTGCCAAACCACTTTCTCTTCCTATTTTCAGTGTCTAATTTGTGCAAGTCATCCTCAACCAACTTGACAAAGGCATCCAATAAAGGATTCAACATGGGAACATAAGTGCTCGGTTTCTTAAACACAGGACCTATTGCAGCCACTGGCTGAATGCCATAATCTAATTTAAGTTGTACATTGCGTCCAAATAACTTAACATCCATGACTAAATCTGTAATATCACTTTTAACAGAAGGTATAAAAGAAAGCCCTTTGTTCAAAACTTCTAATTCTCCCTCGGTTAGGTTTCTAGTGGAGAGATTCCATACTAATGTCTGGGTACTTTCTCCCACATTTTCTTGAGGGTTGGACCCAAATGTTCCTCCCCCGACACCTTCCGTTTCTGTCTCCCTCGGCTCATTGATCTGTTCCTTCCTCCCCTGTATGTATCATTGATGGGGAAAGGAGTGTGACCAATGGTTCCCTCCTGAGGCGGGGATTCACTATCTTTCTTCTAACCGAGGGTTTAAATTCCTCTAGATGTTTATTATCTGTATTCAGAGATGTGATGTTGCCAATCTTGTGTCCCTCAGCTCTATCCGAGGTACCCTCATCTAAAGCTACTAAGTTCTGTGCAGCCACAACTTCCCTGGTGTCAATCGTCTGAACTGAATCAACACCAGGGGTACTCGGTTGCAGCTGTGTATTGCTATTATGATGTTCACCAGTGACAATATTCAAATTCGCATTACTATTTACTGCATGCA